>NW_026894468.1:0-123786 GCF_032452875.1 Bos javanicus | reverse complement strand
TGGCTGATCATGCACTGATCACGTGACTGATCATGCACTGATCACGTGGCTGATCATGCTCTGCTCACGTGGCTGATCATGCACGATCACGTAGCAATCATGCACTGATCACATGACTGCCCGTGCACTGATCACGTGGATGATCATACACTAATCTTGTGACAGATCATGCACTGATCACTTGGCTGATCATGCACTGATACCGTGACTGAGCATGGACTGATCACATGACTATCATGTAGTGATCACGTGACTTAATGGCGCTGATCATGTGACTGATCATGCGCTGATCATGTTTGCTATCATACATGATCATGTGCCTCTGGAGGCAATAAACAAAGAGCAGAGTAGGCACGAATCAAACAGTCAGCAGGCAATAACCATGGAACTCAGGTGTGAGGAATCATGCTGCTCAGCTCGCAATAATCAAGCAGCTGAACAGGCAGGAATTACGCAGCACAGCTGGCAATTGTCAAGCAGATGGCAGGCAGGAATCGTGCAGCTCAGCTGGCAATTGTCAAGCAGATGAGCAGACAGGAATCACGCACCTCAGCAGGCCCAGATCACGTGACTGAGCATGCACTGTTCACGTGGCTGATCATACACTGATCACGTGATGATCATGCACTGATCACTTGGATATCATGCACTGATCACGTGGCTGATCATACACTGTTCACGTGTCTGACCATGCACTGATCACGTGGCTGATCATACACTGCTCACGTAACTGATCATGCACTGATCACGAGACTGATCATGCACTGTTCACGTCTATATCATGCACTGATCACATGACTGCCCGTGCACTGATCACGTGGATGATCATACACTAATCTTGTGACAGATCATGCACTGATCACGTGGCTATTCATGCACTGATACCGTGACTGAGCATGGACTGATCACATGACTATCATGTAGTGATCACGTGACTTAATGGCGCTGACCATGTGACTGATCATGCGCTGATCATGTTTGCTATCATACACTGATCATGTGCCTCTGGAGGCAATAAACACAGAGCTGAGTAGGCACGAATCAAACAGTCAGCAGGCAATAATCATGGAACACAGGTGTGAGGAATCATGCTGCTCAGCTGGCAATAATCAAGCAGCTGAGCAGGCGGAATTACGCAAGCACAGCTGGCAATTGTCAAACAGACTGATCAGGCAGCAAATCGTGCAGCTCATGCTGGCAATTGATCAAGCACTGATGAGCAGACAGTAATCACGCAGCTCAGCAGGCCCAGATAACGTGACTGAGCATGCACTGTTCACGTGTCTGATCATGTACTGATCACGTGACTGATCATGCACTGACCACGTGGCTATCATGCACTGATCACGTGGCTGATCATGCAACGATCACGTCGCAACCATGTACTGGTTACGTGACTGATCATGCACTGATCACGTAATTGATCCTGCACTGATCACGTGGCTATCATGCACTGATCACGTGGCTGATCACACACTGTGTCACGTGACTGATCATGCACTGATCCCGTGGCTCTCATGCACTGATCACGTGGCTGTCATGCACTGATCACGTGGATATCATGCACTGATCATGTGGCTGATCACACACGTATCACGTGACTGATCATGCACTGATCACGTGGCTATCATGCACTGATCACGTGGCTGATCATGCACTGATCACGTGGCTGATCAGGCAATGATCACGTAGCTACCATGTACTGGTCACGTAACTGATCATGCACTGAGCACGTAATTGATCATGCACTGACCATGTGGCTGATCATGCACTGATCACGTGGCTGATCATACACTGATCACGTAACTGATCATGCACTGATCACGTGACTGATCATGCACTGATCACGTGACTGATCATGCACTGACCACGTGGCTATCATGCTCTGCTCACGTGGCTGATCATGCAATGATCACGTAGCAACCATGTACTGGTCACGTGACTGATCATGCACTGATCACGTGATTGATCCTGCACTGATCACGTGGCTGATCATGCACTGATCACGTGGCTGATCACACATGTATCACGTGACTGATCATGCACTGATCCCGTGGCTCTCATGCACTGATCACGTGGCTGTCATGCACTGATCACGTGGATATCATGCACTGATCATGTGGCTGATCACACACGTATCACATGACTGATCATGCACTGATCACGTGGCTATCATGCACTGATCACGTGGCTGATCAGGCAATGATCACGTAGCTACCATGTACTGGTCACGTGACTGATCATGCACTGAGCACGTAATTGATCATGCACTGATCATGTGGCTGATCATGCACTGATCACGTGGCTGATCATACACTGATCGCATAACTGATCATGCACTGATCACGTGACTGATCATGCACTGATCACGTGGCTATCATGCACTGATCACTTGGCTGGACATACACTGATCACGTGCCTGGTCATGCACTGATCACGTGGCTGATCATGCACTGATCACGTGACTGATCATGCACTGATCTCGTGTCTGATCATGCACTGATCACGTGGCTATCATGCACTGCTCCCGTGGCTGATCATGCCATGATCACGCAGCTACCATGTACTGGTCACATGACTGATCATGCACTGATCACGTGACTGATCATGCAGTGATCACGTGGCTATCATGAAATACTCACGTGGCTGATCATGCAATGATCATGTAGCTACCATGTACAGGTCACGTGAATGATCATACACCCATCAGGTGACTGATCATGCACTGATCACGTGGCTATCATGCACTGATCACGAGACTGATCATGCACTGTTCACGTCTATATCATGCACTGATCACATGACTGCCCGTGCACTGATCACGTGGATGATCATACACTAATCTTGTGACAGATCATGCACTGATCACGTGGCTGATCATGCACTGATACCGTGACTGAGCATGGACTGATCACGTGACTATCATGTAGTGATCACGTGACTTAATGGCGCTGATCATGTGACTGATCATGCGCTGATCATGTTTACTATCATACACTGATCATGTGCCTCTGGAGGCAATAAACAAAGAGCTGAGTAGGCACGAATCAAACAGTCAGCAGGCAATAACCATGGAACTCAGGTGTGAGGAATCATTCTGCTCAGCTGGCAATAATCAAGCAGCTGAACAGGCAGGAATTACGCAGCACAGCTGGCAATTGTCAAGCAGATGACAGGCAGGAATCGTGCAGCTCAGCTGGCAATTGTCAAGCAGATGAGCAGACAGTAATCACGCAGCTCAGCAGGCCCAGATCACGTGACTGAGCATGCACTGTTCACGTGGCTGATCATACACTGATCACGTGATGATCATGCACTGATCACTTGGATATCATGCACTGATCACGTGGCTGATCATACACTGTTCACGTGTCTGATCATGCACTGATCACGTGGCTGATCATACACTGCTCACGTAACTGATCATGCACTGATCACGTGGCTATCATGCACTGATCACGTGGCATCATGCACTGCTCACGTGACTGATCATGCACTGGTCACGTGACTATCATGCACTGATCACGTGGCTGATCATGCACTGATCACGTGGCTGATCACACACCTGTCACGTGACTGATCATGCACTGATCACGTGGCACTCATGCACTGATCACGTGGCTGATCATACTCTGCTCACGTAACTCATGCACACATCACGTGGCTATCATGCACTGCTCACGTGGCTCGTCATGCACTGATCACGTAGCAACCATATACTGGTAACGTGACTGATCATGCAAAGATCACGTGGCTGATCATGCACTGATCACGTGACTGATCATGCACTGATCACGTGACTGATCATGCACTGACCACGTGGCTATCATGCTCTGCTCACGTGTCTGATCATGCAACGATCACGTAGCAACCATGTACTGGTCACGTGACTGATCATGCACTGATCACGTAATTGATCCTGCACTGATCACGTGGCTCATCATGCACTGATCACGTGGCTGATCACACATGTATCACGTGACTGATCATGCACTGATCCCGTGGCTCTCATGCACTGATCACGTGGCTGTCATGCACTGATCACGTGGATATCATGCACTGATCATGTGGCTGATCACACACGTATCACATGACTGATCATGCACTGATCACGTGGCTATCATGCACTGATCACGTGGCTATCATGCACTGATCACGTGGCTTATCAGGCAATGATCACGTAGCTACCTTGTACTGGTCACGTAACTGATCATGCACTGAGCACGTAATTGATCATGCACTGATCATGTGGCTGATCATGCACTGATCACGTGGCTGATCATGCACTGATCACGTGGCTGATCATGCACTGATCACTTGGACTGGACATGCACTGATCACGTGCCTGGTCATGCACTGATCACGTGGCTGATCATGCACTGATCACGTGACTGATCATGCACTGATCACGTGTCTGATCATGCACTGATCACGTGACTGATCATGCACTGATCTCGTGACTGATCATGCACTGATCACGTGGCTATCATGCACTGCTCACGTGGCTGATCATGCCATGATCACCCAGCTACCATGTACTGGTCACATGACTGATCATGCACTGATCACGTGACTGATCATGCAGTGATCACGTGGCTATCATGAACTACTCACGTGGCTGATCATGCAATGATCATGTAGCTACCATGTACAGGTCACGTGAATGATCATACACCCATCAGGTGACTGATCATGCACTGATCACGTGGCTATCATGCACTGATCACGAGACTGATCATGCACTGTTCACGTCTATATCATGCACTGATCACATGACTGCCCGTGCACTGATCACGTGGATGATCATACACTAATCTTGTGACAGATCATGCACTGATCACGTGGCTATTCATGCACTGATACCGTGACTGAGCATGGACTGATCACATGACTATCATGTAGTGATCACGTGACTTAATGGCGCTGATCATGTGACTGATCATGCGCTGATCATGTTTGCTATCATACACTGATCATGTGCCTCTGGAGGCAATAAACAAAGAGCTGAGTAGGCACAGATCAAACAGTCAGCAGGCAATAATCATGGAACACATGTGTGAGGAATCATGCTGCTCAGCTGGCAATAATCAAGCAGCTGAGCAGGCAGGAATTACGCAGCACAGCTGGCAATTGTCAAGCAGATGACAGGCAGCAATCGTGCAGCTCAGCTGGCAATTGTCAAGCAGATGAGCAGACAGTAATCACGCAGCTCAGCAGGCCCAGATCACGTGACTGAGCATGCACTGTTCACGTGTCTGATCATGTACTGATCACGTGACTGATCATGCACTGACCACGTGGCTATCATGCTCTGCTCACGTGGCTGATCATGCAACGATCACGTGCAACCATGTACTGGTCACGTGACGGATCATGCACTGATCACGTAATTGATCCTGCACTGATCACGTGGCTGATCATGCACTGATCACGTGGCTGATCATGCACTGCTCACGTGACTGATCATGCACTGATCCCGTGGCTCTCATGCACTGATCACGTGGCTGTCATGCACTGATCACGTGGATATCATGCACTGATCATGTGGCTGATCACACACGTATCACATGACTGATCATGCACTGATCACGTGGCTATCATGCACTGATCACGTGGCTATCATGCACTGATCACGTGGCTGATCATGCAATGATCACGTAGCTACCATGTACTGCTCACGTAACTGATCATGCACTGAGCACGTAATTGATCATGCACTGACCATGTGGCTGATCATGCACTGATCACGTGGCTGATCATACACTGATCACATAACTGATCATGCACTGATCACGTGACTGATCATGCACTGATCACGTGGCTATCATGCACTGATCACTTGGCTGGACATACACTGCACGTGCCTGGTCATGCACTGATCACGTGGCTGATCATGCACTGATCACGTGACTGATCATGCACTGATTTCGTGTCTGATCATGCACTGCACGTGGCTATCATGCACTGCTCACGTGGCTGATCATGACCATCACGCAGCTACCATGTACTGGTCACGTGGCTGATCATGCACTGATCACGTGACTGATCATGCAGTGATCACGTGGCTATCATGATCACGCATGAATGGACCATGTACAGGTCACGTGAATGATCATACACCCATCAGGTGACTGATCATGCACTGATCACGTGGCTATCATGCACTGATCACGAGACTGGTCATGCACTGTTCAAGTCTATATCATGCACTGATCACATGACTGCCCGCACTGATCACGTGGATGATCATACACTAATCTTGTGACAGATCATGCACTGATCACGTGGCTGATCATGCACTGATACCGTGTCTGAGCATGGACTGATCACATGAGTATCATGTAGTGATCACGTGACTTAATGGCGCTGATCATGTGACTGATCATGCGCTGATCATGTTTGCTATCATACACTGATCATGTGCCTCTGAAGGCAATAAACAAAGAGCTGAGTAGGCACGAATCCAACAGTCAGCAGGCAATAATCATGGAACTCAGGTGTGAGGAATCATGCTGCTCAGCTGGCAATAATCAAGCAGCTGAGCAGGCAGGAATTACGCAGCACAGCTGGCAATTGTCAAGCAGATGACAGGCAGGAATCGTGCAGCTCAGCTGGCAATTGTCAAGCAGATGAGCAGACAGTAATCACGCAGCTCAGCAGGCCCAGATCACGTGACTGAGCATGCACTGTTCACGTGGCTGATCATACACTGATCACGTGATGATCATGCACTGATCACTTGGATATCATGCACTGATCACGTGGCTGATCATACACTGTTCACGTGTCTGAACATGCACTGATCACGTGGCTGATCATACACTGCTCACGTAACTGATCATGCACTGATCACGTGGCTATCATGCACTGATCACGTGGCTGAACATGCACTGTTCACGTGGCTGATCACACACCTGTCACGTGACATATCATGCACTGATCACGTGGCACTCATGCACTGATCACGTGGCTGATCATACTCTGATCACGTGACTCATGCACACATCACGTGGCTATCATGCACTGCTCACGTGGCTGTCATGGAATGATCACGTAGCAACCATATACTGATCACGTGACTGATCATGCAAAGATCACGTAAATGATCATGCACTGTTCACGTGACTGATCATGTACTGATCACGTGACTGATCATGCACTGATCACGTGGCTATCATGCTCAGCTCACGTGGCTGATCATGCAACGATCACGTAGCAACCATGTAATGGTCACGTGACTGATCATGCACTGATCACGTAATTGATCACTGCACTGATCACGTGGCTCATCATGCACTGATCACGTGGCTGATCACACATGTATCACGTGACTGATCATGCACTGATCACGTGGCTGATCATGCACTGATCACGTGGCTGATCATGCACTGATCACGTGGCTATCATGCACTGATCACGTGGCTGATCATGCACTGTTCACGTCTATATCATGCACTGATCACATGACTGACCGTGCACTGATCACGTGGATGATCATACACTAATCTTGTGACAGATCATGCACTGATCACGTGGCTGATCATGCACTGATCACGTGACTGAGCATGGACTGATCACGTGACTATCATGTACTGATCACGTGACTTAATGGCACTGATCACGTGACTGATCATGCGCTGATCATGTTTGCTATCATACACTGATCATGTGCCTCTGGAGGCAATAAACAAAGAGCTGAGTAGGCACGAATCAAACAGTCAGCAGGCAATAATCATGGAACTCAGGTGTGAGGAATCATGCTGCTCAGCTGGCAATAATCAAGCAGCTGAGCAGGCAGGAATCGTGCAGCTCAGCTGGCAATTGTCAAGCAGATGAGCAGACAGTAATCACGCAGCTCAGCAGGCACTGATCACGTGGCTGATCATGCACTGATCACGTGGCTGATCATACACTGATCACGTGATGATCATGCACTGATCACGTGGCTATCATGCACTGATCACGTGGCTGATCATACACTGTTCATGTGTCTGACCATGCACTGATCACGTGGCTGATCATACACTGCTCACGTAACTGATCATGCACTGATCACGTGGCTATCATGCACTGATCACGTGGCTGATCATGCACTGTTCACGTGACTGATCATACACCTGTCACGTGACTTATCATGCACTGATCACGTGTCACTCATGCACTGATCACGTGGCTGATCATACACTGCTCACGTAACTCATGCACTGATCACGTGGCTATCATGCACTGATCACGTGGCTCGTCATGGAATGATCATGTAGCAACCATATACTGGTAACGTGACTGATCATGCACAGATCAGGTAAATGATCATGCACTGATCACGTGACTGATCATGCACTGATCACGTGACTGATCATGCACTGATCACGTGGCTATCATGCACTGCTCACGTGTCTGATCATGCAACGATCACGTAGCAACCATGTACTGATCACGTGACTGATCATGCACTGATCACGTAATTGATCCTGCACTGATCACGTGGCTCATCATGCACTGATCACGTGGCTGATCACACATGTATCACGTGACTGATCATGCACTGATCCCGTGGCTCTCATGCACTGATCACGTGGCTGTCATGCACTGATCACGTGGATATCATGCACTGATCATGTGGCTGATCACACGTATCACATGACTGATCATGCACTGATCACGTGGCTATCATGCACTGATCACGTGGCTATCATGCACTGATCACGTGGCTTATCAGGCAATGATCACGTAGCTACCTTGTACTGGTCACGTAACTGATCATGCACTGAGCACGTAATTGATCATGCACTGATCATGTGGCTGATCATGCACTGATCACGTGGCTGATCATGCACTGATCACGTGGCTGATCATGCACTGATCACTTGGCTGGTCATGCACTGATCACGTGCCTGTTCATGCACTGATCAGGTGGCTGATCATGCACTGATCACGTGACTGATCATGCACTGATCTCGTGTCTGATCATGCACTGATCACGTGACTGATCATGCACTGATCTCGTGACTGATCATGCACTGATCACGTGGCTATCATGCACTGCTCACGTGGCTGATCATGCCATGATCACGCAGCTACCATGCACTGGTCACATGACTGATCATGCACTGATCACATGACTGATCATGCAGTGATCACGTGGCTATCATGAACTACTCACGTGGCTGATCATGCAATGATCATGTAGCTACCATGCACAGGTCACGTGAATGATCATACACCCATCAGGTGACTGATCATGCACTGATCACGTGGCTATCATGCACTGATCACGAGACTGATCATGCACTGTTCACGTCTATATCATGCACTGATCACATGACTGCCCGTGCACTGATCACGTGGATGATCATACACTAATCTTGTGACAGATCATGCACTGATCACGTGGCTGATCATGCACTGATACCGTGACTGAGCATGGACTGATCACATGACTATCATGTAGTGATCACGTGACTTAATGGCGCTGATCATGTGACTGATCATGCGCTGATCATGTTTGCTATCATACACTGATCATGTGCCTCTGGAGGCAATAAACACAGAGCTGAGTAGGCACGAATCAAACAGTCAGCAGGCAATAATCATGGAACACAGGTGTGAGGAATCATGCTGCTCAGCTGGCAATAATCAAGCAGCTGAGCAGGCAGGAATTACGCAGCACAGCTGGCAATTGTCAAGCAGATGACAGGCAGGAATCGTGCAGCTCAGCTGGCAATTGTCAAGCAGATGAGCAGACAGTAATCACGCAGCTCAGCAGGCCCAGATAACGTGACTGAGCATGCACTGTTCACGTGGCTGATCATGCACTGATCACGTGACTGATCATGCACTGACCACGTGGCTATTATGCTCTGCTCACGTGGCTGATCATGCAACGATCACGTGGCTACCATGTACTGATCACGTGACTGATCATGCACTGATCACGTAACTGATCATGCACTGATCACGTGGCTGATCATGCACTGATCACGTGGCTGATCACACATGTGTCACGTGACTGATCATGCACTGATCCCGTGGCTCTCATGCACTGATCACGTGGCTGTCATGCACTGATCACGTGGATATCATGCACTGATCATGTGGCTGATCACACACGTATCACGTGGCTGATCATGCACTGATCACGTGGCTATCATGCACTGATCACGTGGCTATCATGCACTGATCACGTGGCTGATCAGCCAATGATCACGTAGCTACCATGTACTGCTCACGTAACTGATCATGCACTGATCACGTGATTGATCATGCACTGACCACGTGGCTGATCATGCACTGATCACGTGGCTGATCATGCACTGATCACGTAACTGATCATGCACTGATCACGTGACTGATCATGCACTGATCACGTGGCTATCATGCACTGCTCACGTGGCTGATCATGCCATGATCACGCAGCTACCATGTACTGGTCACATGACTGATCATGCACTGATCACGTGACTGATCATGCAGTGATCACGTGGCTATCATGAACTACTCACGTGGCTGATCATGCAATGATCATGTAGCTACCATGTACAGGTCACGTGAATGATCATACACCCATCAGGTGACTGATCATGCACTGATCACGTGGCTATCATGCACGGATCACGAGACTGGTCAGGCACTGTTCAAGTCTATATCATGCACTGATCACGTGACTGCCCGTGCACTGATCACGTGGATGATCATACACTAATCTTGTGACAGATCATGCACTGATCACGTGGCTGATCATGCACTGATACCGTGTCTGAGCATGGACTGATCACATGAGTATCATGTAGTGATCACGTGACTTAATGGCGCTGATCATGTGACTGATCATGCGCTGATCATGTTTGCTATCATACACTGATCATGTGCCTCTGGAGGCAATAAACAAAGAGCTGAGTAGGCACGAATCAAACAGTCAGCAGGCAATAATCATGGAACACAGGTGTGAGGAATCATGCTGCTCAGCTGGCAATAATCAAGCAGCTGAGCAGGCAGGAATTACGCAGCACAGCTGGCAATTGTCAAGCAGATGACAGGCAGGAATCGTGCAGCTCAGCTGGCAATTGTCAAGCAGATGAGCAGACAGTAATCACGCAGCTCAGCAGGCCCAGATCACGTGACTGAGCATGCACTGTTCACGTGTCTGATCATGCACTGATCACGTGATGATCATGCACTGATCACTTGGATATCATGCACTGATCACGTGGCTGATCATACACTGTTCACGTGTCTGACCATGCACTGATCACGTGGCTGATCATACTCTGCTCACATGACTGATCATGCACTGATCACGTGGCTATCATGCACTGATCACGTGGCTGAACATGCACTGTTCACGTGGCTGATCACACACTGTCACGTGACATATCATGCACTGATCACGTGGCACTCATGCACTGATCACGTGGCTGATCATACTCTGCTCACGTGACTCATGCACACATCACGTGGCTATCATGCACTGATCACGTGGCTCGTCATGGAATGATCACATAGCAACCATATACTGGTCACGTGACTGATCATGCAAAGATCACGTGAATGATCATGCACTGTTCACGTGACTGATCATGTACTGATCACGTGTCTGATCATGCACTGACCACGTGGCTATCATGCTCTGCTCACGTGGCTGATCATGCACGATCACGTAGCAACCATGTACTGGTCACGTGACTGATCATGCACTGATCACGTAATTGATCCTGCACTGATCACGTGGCTCATCATGCACTGATCACGTGGCTGATCACACATGATCACGTGACTGATCATGCACTGATCCCGTGGCTGATCATGCACTGATCACGTGGCTGATCATGCACTGATCACGTGGCTATCATGCACCGATCACGAGACTGGTCATGCACTGTTCACGTCTATATCATGCACTGATCACATGACTGCCCGTGCACTGATCACGTGGATGATCATACACTAATCTTGTGACAGATCATGCACTGATCACGTGGCTGATCATGCACTGATACCGTGACTGAGTATGGACTGATCACATGACTATCATGTAGTGATCACGTGACTTAATGGCGCTGATCATGTGACTGATCATGCGCTGATCATGTTTGCTATCATACACTGATCATGTGCCTCTGGAGGCAATAAACAAAGAGCTGAGTAGGCACGAATCAAACAGTCAGAAGGCAATAATCATGGAACTCAGGTGTGAGGAATCATGCTGCTCAGCTGGCAATAATCAAGCAGCTGAGCAGGCAGGAATCGTGCAGCTCAGCTGGCAATTGTCAAGCAGATGAGCAGACAGTAATCACGCAGCTCAGCAGGCCCAGATCACGTGACTGAGCATGCACTGTTCACGTGGCTGATCATACACTGATCACGTGATGATCATGCACTGATCACTTGGATATCATGCACTGATCACGTGGCTGATCATACACTGTTCGCGTGTCTGACCATGCACTGATCACGTGGCTGATCATACACTGCTCACGTAACTGATCATGCACTGATCACGTGGCTATCATGCACTGATCACGTGGCTGAACATGCACTGTTCACGTGGCTGATCACACACCTGTCACGTGACATATCATGCACTGATCACGTGGCACTCATGCACTGATCACGTGGCTGATCATACTCTGCTCACGTAAATCATGCACACATCACGTGGCTATCATGCACTGCTCACGTGGCTCGTCATGGAATGATCATGTAGCAACCATATACTGGTAACGTGACTGATCATGCAAAGATCAAGTAAATGATCATGCACTGTTCACGTGACTGATCATGTACTGATCACGTGACTGATCATGCACTGAACACGTGGCTATCATGCTCTGCTCACGTGGCTGATCATGCAACGATCACGTGGCAACCATGTACTGGTCACGTGACTGATCATGCACTGATCACGTAATTGATCCTGCACTGATCACGTGGCTCATCATGCACTGATCACGTGGCTGATCATGCACTGATCACGTGGCTCTCATGCACTGATCACGTGGCTGTCATGCACTGATCACGTGGATATCATGCACTGATCACGTGGCTGATCACACACGTATCACATGACTGATCATGCACTGATCACGTGGCTATCATGCACTGATCACGTGGCTATCATGCACTGAACATGTGGCTGATCAGGCAATGATCACGTAGCTACCATGTACTGGTCACGTGACTGATCATGCACTGATCACGTAATTGATCATGCACTGATCATGTGGCTGATCATGCACTGATCACGTGGCTGATCATACACTGATCACATAACTGATCATGCACTGATCACGTGACTGATCATGCACTGATCACGTGGCTATCATGCACTGATCACTTGGCTGGACATACACTGATCACGTGCCAGGTCATGCACTGATCACGTGGCTGATCATGCACTGATCACGTGACTGATCATGCACTGATCTCGTGTCTGATCATGCACTGGTCACGTGGCTATCATGCACTGCTCACGTGGCTGATCATGCCATGATCACGCAGCTACCATGTACTGGTCACATGACTGATCATGCACTGATCACGTGACTGATCATGCAGTGATCACGTGGCTATCATGAACTACTCACGTGGCTGATCATGCAATGATCATGTAGCTACCATGTACAGGTCACGTGAATGATCATACACCCATCAGGTGACTGATCATGCACTGATCACGTGGCTATCATGCACTGATCACGAGACTGATCATGCACTGTTCACGTCTATATCATGCACTGATCACATGACTGCCCGTGCAATGATCACGTGGATGATCATACACTAATCTTGTGACAGATCATGCACTGATCACGTGGCTGATCATGCACTGATACCGTGACTGAGCATGGACTGATCACATGACTATCATGTAGTGATCACGTGACTTAATGGCGCTGATCATGTGACTGATCATGCGCTGATCATGTTTGCTATCATACACTGATCATGTGCCTCTGGAGGCAATAAACAAAGAGCTGAGTAGGCACGAATCAAACAGTCAGCAGGCAATAATCATGGAACTCAGGTGTGAGGAATCATGCTGCTCAGCTGGCAATAATCAAGCAGCTGAGCAGGCAGGAATTACGCAGCACAGCTGGCAATTGTCAAGCAGATGACAGGCAGGAATCGTGCAGCTCAGCTGGCAATTGTCAAGCAGATGAGCAGACAGTAATCACGCAGCTCAGCAGGCCCAGATCACGTGACTGAGCATGCACTGTTCACGTGGCTGATCATACACTGATCACGTGATGATCATGCACTGATCACTTGGATATCATGCACTGATCACGTGGCTGATCATACACTGTTCACGTGTCTGACCATGCACTGATCACGTGGCTGATCATACACTGCTCACGTAACTGATCATGCACTGATCACGTGGCTATCATGCACTGATCACGTGGCTGAACATGCACTGTTCACGTGGCTGATCACACACCTGTCACGTGACATATCATGCACTGATCACGTGGCACTCATGCACTGATCACGTGGCTGATCATACTCTGCTCACGTAACTCATGCACACATCACGTGGCTATCATGCACTGCTCACGTGGCTCGTCATGGAATGATCACGTAGCAACCATATACTGGTAACGTGACTGATCATGCAAAGATCACGTAAATGATCATGCACTGTTCACGTGACTGATCATGTACTGATCACGTGACTGATCATGCACTGATCACGTGGCTATCATGCTCTGCTCACGTGGCTGATCATGCAACGATCACGTAGCAACCATGTACTGGTCACGTGACTGATCATGCACTGATCACGTAATTGATCCTGCACTGATCACGTGGCTCATCATGCACTGATCACGTGGCTGATCACACATGTATCACGTGACTGATCATGCACTGATCCCGTGGCTCTCATGCACTGATCACGTGGCTGTCATGCACTGATCACGTGGATATCATGCACTGATCATGTGGCTGATCACACACGTATCACATGACTGATCATGCACTGATCACGTGGCTATCATGCACTGATCACGTGGCTATCATGCACTGATCACGTGGCTGATCATGCAATGATCACGTAGCTACCATGTACTGGTCACGTGACTGATCATGCACTGATCACGTAATTGATCATGCACTGATCACGTGGCTGATCATGCACTGATCACGTGGCTGATCATACACTGATCACATAACTGATCATGCACTGATCACGTGACTGATCATGCACTGATCACGTGGCTATCATGCACTGATCACTTGGCTGGACATACACTGATCACGTGCCTGGTCATGCACTGATCACGTGGCTGATCATGCACTGATCACGTGACTGATCATGCACTGATCACGTGTCTGATCATGCACTGATCACGTGGCTATCATGCACTGCTCACGTGGCTGATCATGCCATGATCACGCAGCTACCATGTACTGGTCACATGACTGATCATGCACTGATCACGTGACTGATCATGCAGTGATCACGTGGCTATCATGAACTACTCACGTGGCTGATCATGCAATGATCATGTAGCTACCATGTACAGGTCACGTGAATGATCATACACCCATCAGGTGACTGATCATGCACTGATCACGTGGCTATCATGCACTGATCACGAGACTGATCATGCACTGTTCACGTCTATATCATGCACTGATCACATGACTGCCCATGCACTGATCACGTGGATGATCATACACTAATCTTGTGACAGATCATGCACTGATCACGTGGCTGATCATGCACTGATACCGTGACTGAGCATGGACTGATCACATGACTATCATGTAGTGATCACGTGACTTAATGGCGCTGATCATGTGACTGATCATGCGCTGATCATGTTTGCTATCATACACTGATCATGTGCCTCTGGAGGCAATAAACAAAGAGCTGAGTAGGCACGAATCAAACAGTCAGCAGGCAATAATCATGGAACTCAGGTGTGAGGAATCATGCTGCTCAGCTGGCAATAATCAAGCAGCTGAGCAGGCAGGAATTACGCAGCACAGCTGGCAATTGTCAAGCAGATGACAGGCAGGAATCGTGCAGCTCAGCTGGCAATTGTCAAGCAGATGAGCAGACAGTAATCACGCAGCTCAGCAGGCCCAGATCACGTGACTGAGCATGCACTGTTCACGTGGCTGATCATACACTGATCACGTGATGATCATGCACTGATCACTTGGATATCATGCACTGATCACGTGGCTGATCATACACTGTTCACGTGTCTGACCATGCACTGATCACGTGGCTGATCATACACTGCTCACGTAACTGATCATGCACTGATCACGTGGCTATCATGCACTGATCACGTGGCTGAACATGCACTGTTCACGTGGCTGATCACACACCTGTCACGTGACATATCATGCACTGATCACGTGGCACTCATGCACTGATCACGTGGCTGATCATACTCTGCTCACGTAACTCATGCACACATCACGTGGCTATCATGCACTGCTCACGTGGCTCGTCATGGAATGATCACGTAGCAACCATATACTGGTCACGTGACTGATCATGCACTGATCACGTAAATGATCATGCACTGTTCACGTGACTGATCATGTACTGATCACGTGACTGATCATGCACTGATCACGTGGCTATCATGCACTGATCACGTGGCTGATCATGCACTGATCACGTAGCTACCATGTACTGGTCACGTGACTGATCATGCACTGATCACGTAATTGATCATGCACTGATCACGTGGCTGATCATGCACTGATCACGTGGCTGATCATGCACTGATCACATGACTGATCATGCACTGATCACGTGACTGATCATGCACTGATCACGTGGCTATCATGCACTGATCACGTGGCTGATCATGCAATGATCACGTAGCTACCATGTACTGGTCACGTGACTGATCATGCACTGATCACGTGACTGATCATGCACTGATCACGTGGCTGATCATGCACTGATCACGTGACTGATCATGCACTGATCACGTCTATATCATGCACTGATCACATGACTGCCCATGCACTGATCACGTGGATGATCATACACTAATCTTGTGACAGATCATGCACTGATCACGTGGCTGATCATGCACTGATACCGTGACTGAGCATGGACTGATCACATGACTATCATGTAGTGATCACGTGACTTAATGGCGCTGATCATGTGACTGATCATGCGCTGATCATGTTTGCTATCATACACTGATCATGTGCCTCTGGAGGCAATAAACAAAGAGCTGAGTAGGCACGAATCAAACAGTCAGCAGGCAATAATCATGGAACTCAGGTGTGAGGAATCATGCTGCTCAGCTGGCAATAATCAAGCAGCTGAGCAGGCAGGAATTACGCAGCACAGCTGGCAATTGTCAAGCAGATGACAGGCAGGAATCGTGCAGCTCAGCTGGCAATTGTCAAGCAGATGAGCAGACAGTAATCACGCAGCTCAGCAGGCCCAGATCACGTGACTGAGCATGCACTGTTCACGTGGCTGATCATACACTGATCACGTGATGATCATGCACTGATCACTTGGATATCATGCACTGATCACGTGGCTGATCATACACTGTTCACGTGTCTGACCATGCACTGATCACGTGGCTGATCATACACTGCTCACGTAACTGATCATGCACTGATCACGTGGCTATCATGCACTGATCACGTGGCTGAACATGCACTGTTCACGTGGCTGATCACACACCTGTCACGTGACATATCATGCACTGATCACGTGGCACTCATGCACTGATCACGTGGCTGATCATACTCTGCTCACGTAACTCATGCACACATCACGTGGCTATCATGCACTGCTCACGTGGCTCGTCATGGAATGATCACGTAGCAACCATATACTGGTCACGTGACTGATCATGCAAAGATCACGTAAATGATCATGCACTGTTCACGTGACTGATCATGTACTGATCACGTGACTGATCATGCACTGATCACGTGGCTATCATGCTCTGCTCACGTGGCTGATCATGCAACGATCACGTAGCAACCATGTACTGGTCACGTGACTGATCATGCACTGATCACGTAATTGATCCTGCACTGATCACGTGGCTCATCATGCACTGATCACGTGGCTGATCACACATGTATCACGTGACTGATCATGCACTGATCACGTGGCTCTCATGCACTGATCACGTGGCTGTCATGCACTGATCACGTGGATATCATGCACTGATCACGTGGCTGATCACACACGTATCACATGACTGATCATGCACTGATCACGTGGCTATCATGCACTGATCACGTGGCTGATCATGCAATGATCACGTAGCTACCATGTACTGGTCACGTGACTGATCATGCACTGATCACGTAATTGATCATGCACTGATCACGTGGCTGATCATGCACTGATCACGTGGCTGATCATGCACTGATCACATAACTGATCATGCACTGATCACGTGACTGATCATGCACTGATCACGTGGCTATCATGCACTGATCACGTGGCTGATCATGCACTGATCACGTGCCTGATCATGCACTGATCACGTGGCTGATCATGCACTGATCACGTGACTGATCATGCACTGATCACGTGTCTGATCATGCACTGATCACGTGGCTATCATGCACTGATCACGTGGCTGATCATGCCATGATCACGCAGCTACCATGTACTGGTCACATGACTGATCATGCACTGATCACGTGACTGATCATGCACTGATCACGTGGCTGATCATGCACTGATCACGTGGCTATCATGCACTGATCACGTGGCTGATCATGCACTGATCACGTAGCTATCATGCACTGATCACGTGACTGATCATGCACTGATCACGTGACTGATCATGCACTGATCACGTGGCTGATCATGCACTGATCACGTGGCTGATCATGCACTGATCACGTGACTGATCATGCACTGATCACGTGACTGATCATGCACTGATCACGTGGCTATCATGCACTGCTCACGTGGCTGATCATGCCATGATCACGCAGCTACCATGTACTGGTCACATGACTGATCATGCACTGATCACGTGACTGATCATGCAGTGATCACGTGGCTATCATGAACTACTCACGTGGCTGATCATGCAATGATCATGTAGCTACCATGTACAGGTCACGTGAATGATCATACACCCATCAGGTGACTGATCATGCACTGATCACGTGGCTATCATGCACTGATCACGAGACTGATCATGCACTGTTCACGTCTATATCATGCACTGATCACATGACTGCCCGTGCACTGATCACGTGGATGATCATACACTAATCTTGTGACAGATCATGCACTGATCACGTGGCTGATCATGCACTGATACCGTGACTGAGCATGGACTGATCACATGACTATCATGTAGTGATCACGTGACTTAATGGCGCTGATCATGTGACTGATCATGCGCTGATCATGTTTGCTATCATACACTGATCATGTGCCTCTGGAGGCAATAAACAAAGAGCTGAGTAGGCACGAATCAAACAGTCAGCAGGCAATAATCATGGAACTCAGGTGTGAGGAATCATGCTGCTCAGCTGGCAATAATCAAGCAGCTGAGCATTCAGGAATCGTGCAGCTCAGCTGGCAATTGTCAAGCAGATGAGCAGACAGTAATCACGCAGCTCAGCAGGCCCAGATCACGTGACTGAGCATGCACTGTTCACGTGGCTGATCATACACTGATCACGTGATGATCATGCACTGATCACTTGGATATCATGCACTGATCACGTGGCTGATCATACACTGTTCACGTGTCTGACCATGCACTGATCACGTGGCTGATCATACACTGCTCACGTAACTGATCATGCACTGATCACGTGGCTATCATGCACTGATCACGTGGCTGAACATGCACTGTTCACGTGGCTGATCACACACCTGTCACGTGACATATCATGCACTGATCACGTGGCACTCATGCACTGATCACGTGGCTGATCATACTCTGCTCACGTAACTCATGCACACATCACGTGGCTATCATGCACTGCTCACGTGGCTCGTCATGGAATGATCACGTAGCAACCATATACTGGTAACGTGACTGATCATGCAAAGATCACGTAAATGATCATGCACTGTTCACGTGACTGATCATGTACTGATCACGTGACTGATCATGCACTGATCACGTGGCTATCATGCTCTGCTCACGTGGCTGATCATGCAACGATCACGTAGCAACCATGTACTGGTCACGTGACTGATCATGCACTGATCACGTAATTGATCCTGCACTGATCACGTGGCTCATCATGCACTGATCACGTGGCTGATCACACATGTATCACGTGACTGATCATGCACTGATCCCGTGGCTCTCATGCACTGATCACGTGGCTGTCATGCACTGATCACGTGGATATCATGCACTGATCATGTGGCTGATCACACACGTATCACATGACTGATCATGCACTGATCACGTGGCTATCATGCACTGATCACGTGGCTGATCAGGCAATGATCACGTAGCTACCATGTACTGGTCACGTGACTGATCATGCACTGATCACGTAATTGATCATGCACTGATCATGTGGCTGATCATGCACTGATCACGTGGCTGATCATACACTGATCACATATCTGATCATGCACTGATCACGTGACTGATCATGCACTGATCACGTGGCTATCATGCACTGATCACTTGGCTGGACATACACTGATCACGTGCCTGGTCATGCACTGATCACGTGGCTGATCATGCACTGATCACGTGACTGATCATGCACTGATCTCGTGTCTGATCATGCACTGATCACGTGGCTATCATGCACTGCTCACGTGGCTGATCATGCCATGATCACGCAGCTACCATGTACTGGTCACATGACTGATCATGCACTGATCACGTGACTGATCATGCAGTGATCACGTGGCTATCATGAACTACTCACGTGGCTGATCATGCAATGATCATGTAGCTACCATGTACAGGTCACGTGAATGATCATACACCCATCAGGTGACTGATCATGCACTGATCACGTGGCTATCATGCACTGATCACGAGACTGATCATGCACTGTTCACGTCTATATCATGCACTGATCACATGACTGCCCATGCACTGATCACGTGGATGATCATACACTAATCTTGTGACAGATCATGCACTGATCACGTGGCTGATCATGCACTGATACCGTGACTGAGCATGGACTGATCACATGACTATCATGTAGTGATCACGTGACTTAATGGCGCTGATCATGTGACTGATCATGCGCTGATCATGTTTGCTATCATACACTGATCATGTGCCTCTGGAGGCAATAAACAAAGAGCTGAGTAGGCACGAATCAAACAGTCAGCAGGCAATAATCATGGAACTCAGGTGTGAGGAATCATGCTGCTCAGCTGGCAATAATCAAGCAGCTGAGCAGGCAGGAATTACGCAGCACAGCTGGCAATTGTCAAGCAGATGACAGGCAGGAATCGTGCAGCTCAGCTGGCAATTGTCAAGCAGATGAGCAGACAGTAATCACGCAGCTCAGCAGGCCCAGATCACGTGACTGAGCATGCACTGTTCACGTGGCTGATCATACACTGATCACGTGATGATCATGCACTGATCACTTGGATATCATGCACTGATCACGTGGCTGATCATACACTGTTCACGTGTCTGACCATGCACTGATCACGTGGCTGATCATACACTGCTCACGTAACTGATCATGCACTGATCACGTGGCTATCATGCACTGATCACGTGGCTGATCATGCACTGATCACGTGGCTGATCATGCACTGATCACGTGACTATCATGCACTGATCACGTGACTGATCATGCACTGATCACGTGGCTGATCATACACTGATCACGTAACTGATCATGCACTGATCACGTGGCTATCATGCACTGATCACGTGGCTATCATGCACTGATCACGTGGCTGATCACACACGTGTCACGTGACTGATCATGCACTGATCACGTGGCTGATCATGCACTGATCACGTGGCTATCATGCACTGATCACGTGGCTGATCATGCACTGATCACGTAGCTACCATGTACTGGTCACGTGACTGATCATGCACTGATCACGTGGCTGATCATGCACTGATCACGTGACTGATCATGCACTGATCACGTGACTGATCATGCACTGATCACGTGGCTATCATGCACTGATCACGTGGCTGATCATGCACTGATCACGTGGCTGATCATGCACTGATCACGTGGCTGATCATGCACTGATCACGTGACTGATCATGCACTGATCACGTGGCTGATCATGCACTGATCACGTGGCTATCATGCACTGATCACGTGGCTGATCATGCATGATCACGCAGCTACCATGTACTGGTCACGTGACTGATCATGCACTGATCACGTGACTGATCATGCACTGATCACGTGGCTATCATGCACTGATCACGTGGCTGATCATGCACTGATCATGTAGCTACCATGCACTGATCACGTGAATGATCATGCACTGATCACGTGACTGATCATGCACTGATCACGTGGCTGATCATGCACTGATCACGTGACTGATCATGCACTGATCACATGACTATCATGCACTGATCACGTGACTTAATGCACTGATCATGTGACTGATCATGCACTGATCATGTTTGCTATCATACACTGATCATGTGCCTCTGGAGGCAATAAACAAAGAGCTGAGTAGGCACGAATCAAACAGTCAGCAGGCAATAATCATGGAACTCAGCTGTGAGGAATCATGCTGCTCAGCTGGCAATAATCAAGCAGCTGAGCAGGCAGGAATTACGCAGCACAGCTGGCAATTGTCAAGCAGATGACAGGCAGGAATCGTGCAGCTCAGCTGGCAATTGTCAAGCAGATGAGCAGACAGTAATCACGCAGCTCAGCAGGCCCTGATCACGTGACTGAGCATGCACTGATCACGTGGCTGATCATGCACTGATCACGTGATGATCATGCACTGATCACGTGGATATCATGCACTGATCACGTGGCTGATCATGCACTGATCACGTGACTGATCATGCACTGATCACGTGTCTGATCATGCACTGATCACGTGGCTATCATGCACTGCTCACGTGGCTGATCATGCATGATCACGCAGCTACCATGTACTGGTCACATGACTGATCATGCACTGATCACGTGACTGATCATGCAGTGATCACGTGGCTATCATGCACTACTCACGTGGCTGATCATGCAATGATCATGTAGCTACCATGTACAGGTCACGTGAATGATCATACACCCATCAGGTGACTGATCATGCACTGATCACGTGGCTATCATGCACTGATCACGAGACTGATCATGCACTGATCACGTCTATATCATGCACTGATCACATGACTGCCCATGCACTGATCACGTGGATGATCATACACTAATCTTGTGACAGATCATGCACTGATCACGTGGCTGATCATGCACTGATACCGTGACTGAGCATGGACTGATCACATGACTATCATGTAGTGATCACGTGACTTAATGGCGCTGATCATGTGACTGATCATGCGCTGATCATGTTTGCTATCATACACTGATCATGTGCCTCTGGAGGCAATAAACAAAGAGCTGAGTAGGCACGAATCAAACAGTCAGCAGGCAATAATCATGGAACTCAGGTGTGAGGAATCATGCTGCTCAGCTGGCAATAATCAAGCAGCTGAGCAGGCAGGAATTACGCAGCACAGCTGGCAATTGTCAAGCAGATGACAGGCAGGAATCGTGCAGCTCAGCTGGCAATTGTCAAGCAGATGAGCAGACAGTAATCACGCAGCTCAGCAGGCCCAGATCACGTGACTGAGCATGCACTGTTCACGTGGCTGATCATACACTGATCACGTGATGATCATGCACTGATCACTTGGATATCATGCACTGATCACGTGGCTGATCATACACTGTTCACGTGTCTGACCATGCACTGATCACGTGGCTGATCATACACTGCTCACGTAACTGATCATGCACTGATCACGTGGCTATCATGCACTGATCACGTGGCTGAACATGCACTGTTCACGTGGCTGATCACACACCTGTCACGTGACATATCATGCACTGATCACGTGGCACTCATGCACTGATCACGTGGCTGATCATACTCTGCTCACGTAACTCATGCACACATCACGTGGCTATCATGCACTGCTCACGTGGCTCGTCATGGAATGATCACGTAGCAACCATATACTGGTCACGTGACTGATCATGCAAAGATCACGTAAATGATCATGCACTGTTCACGTGACTGATCATGTACTGATCACGTGACTGATCATGCACTGATCACGTGGCTATCATGCTCTGCTCACGTGGCTGATCATGCAACGATCACGTAGCAACCATGTACTGGTCACGTGACTGATCATGCACTGATCACGTAATTGATCCTGCACTGATCACGTGGCTCATCATGCACTGATCACGTGGCTGATCACACATGTATCACGTGACTGATCATGCACTGATCACGTGGCTGTCATGCACTGATCACGTGGATATCATGCACTGATCACGTGGCTGATCACACATGATCACATGACTGATCATGCACTGATCACGTGGCTATCATGCACTGATCACGTGGCTGATCATGCCATGATCACGCAGCTACCATGTACTGGTCACATGACTGATCATGCACTGATCACGTGACTGATCATGCACTGATCACGTGGCTATCATGCACTGATCACGTGGCTGATCATGCAATGATCATGTAGCTACCATGTACTGGTCACGTGAATGATCATACACTGATCACGTGACTGATCATGCACTGATCACGTGGCTATCATGCACTGATCACGTGACTGATCATGCACTGATCACGTCTATATCATGCACTGATCACATGACTGCCCATGCACTGATCACGTGGATGATCATACACTGATCACGTGACTGATCATGCACTGATCACGTGGCTGATCATGCACTGATCACGTGACTGATCATGCACTGATCACGTGTCTGATCATGCACTGATCACGTGGCTATCATGCACTGATCACGTGGCTGATCATGCACTGATACCGTGACTGAGCATGGACTGATCACATGACTATCATGTAGTGATCACGTGACTTAATGGCGCTGATCATGTGACTGATCATGCGCTGATCATGTTTGCTATCATACACTGATCATGTGCCTCTGGAGGCAATAAACAAAGAGCTGAGTAGGCACGAATCAAACAGTCAGCAGGCAATAATCATGGAACTCAGGTGTGAGGAATCATGCTGCTCAGCTGGCTATAATCAAGCAGCTGAGCAGGCAGGAATTACGCAGCACAGCTGGCAATTGTCAAGCAGATGACAGGCAGGAATCGTGCAGCTCAGCTGGCAATTGTCAAGCAGATGAGCAGACAGTAATCACGCAGCTCAGCAGGCCCTGATCACGTGACTGAGCATGCACTGTTCACGTGGCTGATCATACACTGATCACGTGACTGATCATGCACTGATCACGTGGCTGATCATGCACTGATCACGTGGCTGATCATGCACTGATCACGTGTCTGATCATGCACTGATCACGTGGCAATCATGCACTGATCACGTGACTGATCATGCACTGATCACGTGGCTGATCATGCACTGTTCACGTGGCTGATCATGCACTGATCACGTGACTGATCATGCACTGATCACGTGGCTATCATGCACTGATCACGTGGCTGATCATACTCTGCTCACGTAACTCATGCACACATCACGTGGCTATCATGCACTGCTCACGTGGCTCGTCATGGAATGATCACGTAGCAACCATATACTGGTCACGTGACTGATCATGCAAAGATCACGTAAATGATCATGCACTGTTCACGTGACTGATCATGTACTGATCACGTGACTGATCATGCACTGATCACGTGGCTATCATGCTCTGCTCACGTGGCTGATCATGCAACGATCACGTAGCAACCATGTACTGGTCACGTGACTGATCATGCACTGATCACGTAATTGATCCTGCACTGATCACGTGGCTCATCATGCACTGATCACGTGGCTGATCACACATGTATCACGTGACTGATCATGCACTGATCACGTGGCTCTCATGCACTGATCACGTGGCTGTCATGCACTGATCACGTGGATATCATGCACTGATCACGTGGCTGATCACACACGTATCACATGACTGATCATGCACTGATCACGTGGCTATCATGCACTGATCACGTGGCTATCATGCACTGATCACGTGGCTGATCAGGCAATGATCACGTAGCTACCATGTACTGGTCACGTGACTGATCATGCACTGATCACGTAATTGATCATGCACTGATCATGTGGCTGATCATGCACTGATCACGTGGCTGATCATACACTGATCACATAACTGATCATGCACTGATCACGTGACTGATCATGCACTGATCACGTGGCTATCATGCACTGATCACGTGGCTGACATACACTGATCACGTGCCTGATCATGCACTGATCACGTGGCTGATCATGCACTGATCACGTGACTGATCATGCACTGATCACGTGTCTGATCATGCACTGATCACGTGGCTATCATGCACTGCTCACGTGGCTGATCATGCATGATCACGCAGCTACCATGTACTGGTCACATGACTGATCATGCACTGATCACGTGACTGATCATGCACTGATCACGTGGCTATCATGCACTGATCACGTGGCTGATCATGCACTGATCATGCAGCTACCATGTACTGATCACGTGAATGATCATACACTGATCACGTGACTGATCATGCACTGATCACGTGGCTGATCATGCACTGATCACGTGACTGATCATGGACTGATCACATGACTATCATGTACTGATCACGTGACTTAATGGCACTGATCATGTGACTGATCATGCACTGATCATGTTTGCTATCATACACTGATCATGTGGCTCTGGAGGCAATAAACAAAGAGCTGAGTAGGCACGAATCAAACAGTCAGCAGGCAATAATCATGGAACTCAGCTGTGAGGAATCATGCTGCTCAGCTGGCAATAATCAAGCAGCTGAGCAGGCAGGAATTACGCAGCACAGCTGGCAATTGTCAAGCAGATGACAGGCAGGAATCGTGCAGCTCAGCTGGCAATTGTCAAGCAGATGAGCAGACAGTAATCACGCAGCTCAGCAGGCCCTGATCACGTGACTGATCATGCACTGATCACGTGGCTGATCATACACTGATCACGTGATGATCATGCACTGATCACGTGGATATCATGCACTGATCACGTGGCTGATCATGCACTGATCACGTGACTGATCATGCACTGATCACGTGTCTGATCATGCACTGATCACGTGGCTATCATGCACTGCTCACGTGGCTGATCATGCATGATCACGCAGCTACCATGTACTGGTCACATGACTGATCATGCACTGATCACGTGACTGATCATGCAGTGATCACGTGGCTATCATGCACTACTCACGTGGCTGATCATGCAATGATCATGTAGCTACCATGTACAGGTCACGTGAATGATCATACACCCATCAGGTGACTGATCATGCACTGATCACGTGGCTATCATGCACTGATCACGAGACTGATCATGCACTGATCACGTCTATATCATGCACTGATCACATGACTGCCCATGCACTGATCACGTGGATGATCATACACTAATCTTGTGACAGATCATGCACTGATCACGTGGCTGATCATGCACTGATACCGTGACTGAGCATGGACTGATCACATGACTATCATGTAGTGATCACGTGACTTAATGGCGCTGATCATGTGACTGATCATGCGCTGATCATGTTTGCTATCATACACTGATCATGTGCCTCTGGAGGCAATAAACAAAGAGCTGAGTAGGCACGAATCAAACAGTCAGCAGGCAATAATCATGGAACTCAGGTGTGAGGAATCATGCTGCTCAGCTGGCAATAATCAAGCAGCTGAGCAGGCAGGAATTACGCAGCACAGCTGGCAATTGTCAAGCAGATGACAGGCAGGAATCGTGCAGCTCAGCTGGCAATTGTCAAGCAGATGAGCAGACAGTAATCACGCAGCTCAGCAGGCCCAGATCACGTGACTGAGCATGCACTGTTCACGTGGCTGATCATACACTGATCACGTGATGATCATGCACTGATCACTTGGATATCATGCACTGATCACGTGGCTGATCATACACTGTTCACGTGTCTGACCATGCACTGATCACGTGGCTGATCATACACTGCTCACGTAACTGATCATGCACTGATCACGTGGCTATCATGCACTGATCACGTGGCTGAACATGCACTGTTCACGTGGCTGATCACACACCTGTCACGTGACATATCATGCACTGATCACGTGGCACTCATGCACTGATCACGTGGCTGATCATACTCTGCTCACGTAACTCATGCACACATCACGTGGCTATCATGCACTGCTCACGTGGCTCGTCATGGAATGATCACGTAGCAACCATATACTGGTCACGTGACTGATCATGCAAAGATCACGTAAATGATCATGCACTGTTCACGTGACTGATCATGTACTGATCACGTGACTGATCATGCACTGATCACGTGGCTATCATGCTCTGCTCACGTGGCTGATCATGCAACGATCACGTAGCAACCATGTACTGGTCACGTGACTGATCATGCACTGATCACGTAATTGATCCTGCACTGATCACGTGGCTCATCATGCACTGATCACGTGGCTGATCACACATGTATCACGTGACTGATCATGCACTGATCACGTGGCTGTCATGCACTGATCACGTGGATATCATGCACTGATCACGTGGCTGATCACACATGATCACATGACTGATCATGCACTGATCACGTGGCTATCATGCACTGATCACGTGGCTGATCATGCCATGATCACGCAGCTACCATGTACTGGTCACGTGACTGATCATGCACTGATCACGTGACTGATCATGCACTGATCACGTGGCTATCATGCACTGATCACGTGGCTGATCATGCACTGATCATGTAGCTACCATGTACTGGTCACGTGACTGATCATACACTGATCACGTGACTGATCATGCACTGATCACGTGGCTATCATGCACTGATCACGTGACTGATCATGCACTGATCACGTCTATATCATGCACTGATCACATGACTGATCATGCACTGATCACGTGGATGATCATGCACTGATCGTGACTGATCATGCACTGATCACGTGGCTGATCATGCACTGATCACGTGACTGATCATGCACTGATCACGTGGCTGATCATGCACTGATCACGTGGCTATCATGCACTGATCACGTGGCTGATCATGCACTGATACCGTGACTGAGCATGGACTGATCACATGACTATCATGTAGTGATCACGTGACTTAATGGCGCTGATCATGTGACTGATCATGCGCTGATCATGTTTGCTATCATACACTGATCATGTGCCTCTGGAGGCAATAAACAAAGAGCTGAGTAGGCACGAATCAAACAGTCAGCAGGCAATAATCATGGAACTCAGGTGTGAGGAATCATGCTGCTCAGCTGGCAATAATCAAGCAGCTGAGCAGGCAGGAATTACGCAGCACAGCTGGCAATTGTCAAGCAGATGACAGGCAGGAATCGTGCAGCTCAGCTGGCAATTGTCAAGCAGATGAGCAGACAGTAATCACGCAGCTCAGCAGGCCCAGATCACGTGACTGAGCATGCACTGTTCACGTGGCTGATCATACACTGATCACGTGATGATCATGCACTGATCACTTGGATATCATGCACTGATCACGTGGCTGATCATACACTGCTCACGTAACTGATCATGCACTGATCACGTGGCTATCATGCACTGATCACGTGGCTGAACATGCACTGTTCACGTGGCTGATCACACACCTGTCACGTGACATATCATGCACTGATCACGTGGCACTCATGCACTGATCACGTGGCTGATCATACTCTGCTCACGTAACTCATGCACACATCACGTGGCTATCATGCACTGCTCACGTGGCTCGTCATGGAATGATCACGTAGCAACCATATACTGGTCACGTGACTGATCATGCAAAGATCACGTAAATGATCATGCACTGTTCACGTGACTGATCATGTACTGATCACGTGACTGATCATGCACTGATCACGTGGCTATCATGCTCTGCTCACGTGGCTGATCATGCAACGATCACGTAGCAACCATGTACTGGTCACGTGACTGATCATGCACTGATCACGTAATTGATCCTGCACTGATCACGTGGCTCATCATGCACTGATCACGTGGCTGATCATGCACTGATCACGTGGATATCATGCACTGATCACGTGGCTGATCATGCACTGATCACGTGACTGATCATGCACTGATCACGTGGCTATCATGCACTGATCACGTGGCTATCATGCACTGATCACGTGGCTGATCATGCACTGATCACGTAGCTATCATGCACTGTCACGTGGCTGATCATGCACTGATCACGTGACTGATCATGCACTGATCACGTGACTGATCATGCACTGATCACGTGGCTATCATGCACTGATCACGTGGCTGATCATGCACTGATCACGTGGCTGATCATGCACTGATCACGTGGCTGATCATGCACTGATCACGTGACTGATCATGCACTGATCACGTGGCTATCATGCACTGATCACGTGGCTGATCATGCACTGATCACGTGACTGATCATGCACTGATCACGTGGCTGATCATGCACTGATCACGTGACTGATCATGCACTGATCACGTGGCTGATCATGCACTGATCACGTGGCTGATCATGCACTGATCACGTGACTGATCATGCACTGATCACGTGGCTATCATGCACTGATCACGTGGCTATCATGCACTGATCACGTGGCTGATCATGCACTGATCACGTAGCTCATGCACTGATCACGTGACTGATCATGCACTGATCACGTGACTGATCATGCACTGATCACGTGGCTGATCATGCACTGATCACGTGGCTGATCATGCACTGATCACGACTGATCATGCACTGATCACGTGGCTGATCATGCACTGATCACGTGGCTATCATGCACTGATCACGTGGCTGATCATGCACTGATCACGTGACTGATCATGCACTGATCACGTGGCTGATCATGCACTGATCACGTGACTGATCATGCACTGATCACGTGGCTGATCATGCACTGATCACGTGGCTATCATGCACTGATCACGTGGCTGATCATGCATGATCACGCAGCTACCATGCACTGATCACGTGACTGATCATGCACTGATCACGTGACTGATCATGCACTGATCACGTGGCTGATCATGCACTGATACCGTGACTGAGCATGGACTGATCACATGACTATCATGTAGTGATCACGTGACTTAATGGCGCTGATCATGTGACTGATCATGCGCTGATCATGTTTGCTATCATACACTGATCATGTGCCTCTGGAGGCAATAAACAAAGAGCTGAGTAGGCACGAATCAAACAGTCAGCAGGCAATAATCATGGAACTCAGGTGTGAGGAATCATGCTGCTCAGCTGGCAATAATCAAGCAGCTGAGCAGGCAGGAATTACGCAGCACAGCTGGCAATTGTCAAGCAGATGACAGGCAGGAATCGTGCAGCTCAGCTGGCAATTGTCAAGCAGATGAGCAGACAGTAATCACGCAGCTCAGCAGGCCCTGATCACGTGACTGAGCATGCACTGTTCACGTGGCTGATCATACACTGATCACGTGACTGATCATGCACTGATCACGTGGCTGATCATGCACTGATCACGTGGCTGATCATGCACTGATCACGTGTCTGATCATGCACTGATCACGTGGCAATCATGCACTGATCACGTGACTGATCATGCACTGATCACGTGGCTGATCATGCACTGTTCACGTGGCTGATCATGCACTGATCACGTGACTGATCATGCACTGATCACGTGGCTATCATGCACTGATCACGTGGCTGATCATACTCTGCTCACGTAACTCATGCACACATCACGTGGCTATCATGCACTGCTCACGTGGCTCGTCATGGAATGATCACGTAGCAACCATATACTGGTCACGTGACTGATCATGCAAAGATCACGTAAATGATCATGCACTGTTCACGTGACTGATCATGTACTGATCACGTGACTGATCATGCACTGATCACGTGGCTATCATGCTCTGCTCACGTGGCTGATCATGCAACGATCACGTAGCAACCATGTACTGGTCACGTGACTGATCATGCACTGATCACGTAATTGATCCTGCACTGATCACGTGGCTCATCATGCACTGATCACGTGGCTGATCACACATGTATCACGTGACTGATCATGCACTGATCACGTGGCTCTCATGCACTGATCACGTGGCTGTCATGCACTGATCACGTGGATATCATGCACTGATCACGTGGCTGATCACACACGTATCACATGACTGATCATGCACTGATCACGTGGCTATCATGCACTGATCACGTGGCTATCATGCACTGATCACGTGGCTGATCAGGCAATGATCACGTAGCTACCATGTACTGGTCACGTGACTGATCATGCACTGATCACGTAATTGATCATGCACTGATCATGTGGCTGATCATGCACTGATCACGTGGCTGATCATACACTGATCACATAACTGATCATGCACTGATCACGTGACTGATCATGCACTGATCACGTGGCTATCATGCACTGATCACTTGGCTGACATACACTGATCACGTGCCTGTCATGCACTGATCACGTGGCTGATCATGCACTGATCACGTGACTGATCATGCACTGATCACGTGTCTGATCATGCACTGATCACGTGGCTATCATGCACTGCTCACGTGGCTGATCATGCATGATCACGCAGCTACCATGTACTGGTCACATGACTGATCATGCACTGATCACGTGACTGATCATGCACTGATCACGTGGCTATCATGCACTATCACGTGGCTGATCATGCAATGATCATGCAGCTACCATGTACTGGTCACGTGAATGATCATACACTGATCACGTGACTGATCATGCACTGATCACGTGGCTGATCATGCACTGATACGTGACTGAGCATGGACTGATCACATGACTATCATGTAGTGATCACGTGACTTAATGGCGCTGATCATGTGACTGATCATGCGCTGATCATGTTTGCTATCATACACTGATCATGTGCCTCTGGAGGCAATAAACAAAGAGCTGAGTAGGCACGAATCAAACAGTCAGCAGGCAATAATCATGGAACTCAGCTGTGAGGAATCATGCTGCTCAGCTGGCAATAATCAAGCAGCTGAGCAGGCAGGAATTACGCAGCACAGCTGGCAATTGTCAAGCAGATGACAGGCAGGAATCGTGCAGCTCAGCTGGCAATTGTCAAGCAGATGAGCAGACAGTAATCACGCAGCTCAGCAGGCCCTGATCACGTGACTGAGCATGCACTGTTCACGTGGCTGATCATACACTGATCACGTGATGATCATGCACTGATCACGTGGATATCATGCACTGATCACGTGGCTGATCATGCACTGATCACGTGGCTGATCATACACTGATCACGTGACTGATCATGCACTGATCACGTGGCATCATGCACTGATCACGTGGCTGATCATGCACTGATCACGTAACTCATGCACTGATCACGTGGCTATCATGCACTGATCACGTGGCTGTCATGCAATGATCACGTAGCTACCATATACTGGTCACGTGACTGATCATGCACTGATCACGTAAATGATCATGCACTGATCACGTGACTGATCATGCACTGATCACGTGACTGATCATGCACTGATCACGTGGCTATCATGCACTGATCACGTGCTGATCATGCAATGATCACGTAGCAACCATGTACTGGTCACGTGACTGATCATGCACTGATCACGTAATTGATCATGCACTGATCACGTGGCTGATCATGCACTGATCACGTGGCTGATCATGCACTGATCACGTGACTGATCATGCACTGATCACGTGACTGATCATGCACTGATCACGTGGCTATCATGCACTGATCACGTGGCTGATCATGCACTGATCACGTGGCTGATCATGCACTGATCACGTGACTGATCATGCACTGATCACGTGGCTATCATGCACTGATCACGTGGCTGTCATGCAATGATCACGTAGCAACCATATACTGGTCACGTGACTGATCATGCACTGATCACGTAACTGATCATGCACTGATCACGTGACTGATCATGCACTGATCACGTGACTGATCATGCACTGATCACGTGGCTATCATGCACTGATCACGTGGCTGATCATGCACGATCACGTAGCAACCATGTACTGGTCACGTGACTGATCATGCACTGATCACGTAATTGATCATGCACTGATCACGTGGCTGATCATGCACTGATCACGTGGCTGATCACACATGATCACGTGACTGATCATGCACTGATCACGTGGCTCTCATGCACTGATCACGTGGCTGTCATGCACTGATCACGTGGATATCATGCACTGATCACGTGGCTGATCACACACTATCACATGACTGATCATGCACTGATCACGTGGCTATCATGCACTGATCACGTGGCTATCATGCACTGATCACGTGGCTGATCATGCACTGATCACGTGGCTGATCATGCACTGATCACGTAACTGATCATGCACTGATCACGTGACTGATCATGCACTGATCACGTGGCTATCATGCACTGATCACGTGGCTGATCATGCACTGATCACGTGCTGATCATGCACTGATCACGTGGCTGATCATGCACTGATCACGTGACTGATCATGCACTGATCACGTGGCTGATCATGCACTGATCACGTGACTGATCATGCACTGATCACGTGACTGATCATGCACTGATCACGTGGCTATCATGCACTGCTCACGTGGCTGATCATGCCATGATCACGCAGCTACCATGTACTGGTCACATGACTGATCATGCACTGATCACGTGACTGATCATGCAGTGATCACGTGGCTATCATGCACTACTCACGTGGCTGATCATGCAATGATCATGTAGCTACCATGTACAGGTCACGTGAATGATCATACACCCATCAGGTGACTGATCATGCACTGATCACGTGGCTATCATGCACTGATCACGAGACTGATCATGCACTGATCACGTCTATATCATGCACTGATCACATGACTGCCCATGCACTGATCACGTGGATGATCATACACTAATCATGTGACAGATCATGCACTGATCACGTGGCTGATCATGCACTGATACCGTGACTGAGCATGGACTGATCACATGACTATCATGTAGTGATCACGTGACTTAATGGCGCTGATCATGTGACTGATCATGCGCTGATCATGTTTGCTATCATACACTGATCATGTGCCTCTGGAGGCAATAAACAAAGAGCTGAGTAGGCACGAATCAAACAGTCAGCAGGCAATAATCATGGAACTCAGGTGTGAGGAATCATGCTGCTCAGCTGGCAATAATCAAGCAGCTGAGCAGGCAGGAATTACGCAGCACAGCTGGCAATTGTCAAGCAGATGACAGGCAGGAATCGTGCAGCTCAGCTGGCAATTGTCAAGCAGATGAGCAGACAGTAATCACGCAGCTCAGCAGGCCCAGATCACGTGACTGAGCATGCACTGTTCACGTGGCTGATCATACACTGATCACGTGATGATCATGCACTGATCACTTGGATATCATGCACTGATCACGTGGCTGATCATACACTGTTCACGTGTCTGACCATGCACTGATCACGTGGCTGATCATACACTGCTCACGTAACTGATCATGCACTGATCACGTGGCTATCATGCACTGATCACGTGGCTGAACATGCACTGTTCACGTGGCTGATCACACACCTGTCACGTGACATATCATGCACTGATCACGTGGCACTCATGCACTGATCACGTGGCTGATCATACTCTGCTCACGTAACTCATGCACACATCACGTGGCTATCATGCACTGCTCACGTGGCTCGTCATGGAATGATCACGTAGCTACCATATACTGGTCACGTGACTGATCATGCACTGATCACGTAAATGATCATGCACTGTTCACGTGACTGATCATGCACTGATCACGTGACTGATCATGCACTGATCACGTGGCTATCATGCACTGATCACGTGGCTGATCATGCACTGATCACGTAGCTACCATGTACTGGTCACGTGACTGATCATGCACTGATCACGTAATTGATCATGCACTGATCACGTGGCTGATCATGCACTGATCACGTGGCTGATCATGCACTGATCACATGACTGATCATGCACTGATCACGTGACTGATCATGCACTGATCACGTGGCTATCATGCACTGATCACGTGGCTGATCATGCAATGATCACGTAGCTACCATGTACTGGTCACGTGACTGATCATGCACTGATCACGTGACTGATCATGCACTGATCACGTGGCTGATCATGCACTGATCACGAGACTGATCATGCACTGATCACGTCTATATCATGCACTGATCACATGACTGCCCATGCACTGATCACGTGGATGATCATACACTAATCTTGTGACAGATCATGCACTGATCACGTGGCTGATCATGCACTGATACCGTGACTGAGCATGGACTGATCACATGACTATCATGTAGTGATCACGTGACTTAATGGCGCTGATCATGTGACTGATCATGCGCTGATCATGTTTGCTATCATACACTGATCATGTGCCTCTGGAGGCAATAAACAAAGAGCTGAGTAGGCACGAATCAAACAGTCAGCAGGCAATAATCATGGAACACAGGTGTGAGGAATCATGCTGCTCAGCTGGCAATAATCAAGCAGCTGAGCAGGCAGGAATCGTGCAGCTCAGCTGGCAATTGTCAAGCAGATGAGCAGACAGTAATCACGCAGCTCAGCAGGCCCAGATCACGTGACTGAGCATGCACTGTTCACGTGGCTGATCATACACTGATCACGTGATGATCATGCACTGATCACTTGGATATCATGCACTGATCACGTGGCTGATCATACACTGTTCACGTGTCTGACCATGCACTGATCACGTGGCTGATCATACACTGCTCACGTAACTGATCATGCACTGATCACGTGGCTATCATGCACTGATCACGTGGCTGAACATGCACTGTTCACGTGGCTGATCACACACCTGTCACGTGACATATCATGCACTGATCACGTGGCACTCATGCACTGATCACGTGGCTGATCATACTCTGCTCACGTAACTCATGCACACATCACGTGGCTATCATGCACTGCTCACGTGGCTCGTCATGGAATGATCACGTAGCAACCATATACTGGTCACGTGACTGATCATGCAAAGATCACGTGAATGATCATGCACTGTTCACGTGACTGATCATGTACTGATCACGTGACTGATCATGCACTGATCACGTGGCTATCATGCTCTGCTCACGTGGCTGATCATGCAACGATCACGTAGCAACCATGTACTGGTCACGTGACTGATCATGCACTGATCACGTAATTGATCCTGCACTGATCACGTGGCTCATCATGCACTGATCACGTGGCTGATCACACATGTATCACGTGACTGATCATGCACTGATCACGTGGCTCTCATGCACTGATCACGTGGCTGTCATGCACTGATCACGTGGATATCATGCACTGATCACGTGGCTGATCACACACGTATCACATGACTGATCATGCACTGATCACGTGGCTATCATGCACTGATCACGTGGCTGATCATGCAATGATCACGTAGCTACCATGTACTGGTCACGTGACTGATCATGCACTGATCACGTAATTGATCATGCACTGATCATGTGGCTGATCATGCACTGATCACGTGGCTGATCATGCACTGATCACATAACTGATCATGCACTGATCACGTGACTGATCATGCACTGATCACGTGGCTATCATGCACTGATCACGTGGCTGACATACACTGATCACGTGCCTGATCATGCACTGATCACGTGGCTGATCATGCACTGATCACGTGACTGATCATGCACTGATCACGTGTCTGATCATGCACTGATCACGTGGCTATCATGCACTGCTCACGTGGCTGATCATGCCATGATCACGCAGCTACCATGTACTGGTCACATGACTGATCATGCACTGATCACGTGACTGATCATGCAGTGATCACGTGGCTATCATGCACTACTCACGTGGCTGATCATGCAATGATCATGTAGCTACCATGTACAGGTCACGTGAATGATCATACACCCATCAGGTGACTGATCATGCACTGATCACGTGGCTATCATGCACTGATCACGAGACTGATCATGCACTGTTCACGTCTATATCATGCACTGATCACATGACTGCCCATGCACTGATCACGTGGATGATCATACACTAATCTTGTGACAGATCATGCACTGATCACGTGGCTGATCATGCACTGATACCGTGACTGAGCATGGACTGATCACATGACTATCATGTAGTGATCACGTGACTTAATGGCGCTGATCATGTGACTGATCATGCGCTGATCATGTTTGCTATCATACACTGATCATGTGCCTCTGGAGGCAATAAACAAAGAGCTGAGTAGGCACGAATCAAACAGTCAGCAGGCAATAATCATGGAACTCAGGTGTGAGGAATCATGCTGCTCAGCTGGCAATAATCAAGCAGCTGAGCAGGCAGGAATTACGCAGCACAGCTGGCAATTGTCAAGCAGATGACAGGCAGGAATCGTGCAGCTCAGCTGGCAATTGTCAAGCAGATGAGCAGACAGTAATCACGCAGCTCAGCAGGCCCAGATCACGTGACTGAGCATGCACTGTTCACGTGGCTGATCATACACTGATCACGTGATGATCATGCACTGATCACTTGGATATCATGCACTGATCACGTGGCTGATCATACACTGTTCACGTGTCTGACCATGCACTGATCACGTGGCTGATCATACACTGCTCACGTAACTGATCATGCACTGATCACGTGGCTATCATGCACTGATCACGTGGCTGAACATGCACTGATCACGTGGCTGATCATGCACTGATCACGTGACTATCATGCACTGATCACGTGACTGATCATGCACTGATCACGTGGCTGATCATACACTGATCACGTGACTGATCATGCACTGATCACGTGGCTATCATGCACTGATCACGTGGCTATCATGCACTGATCACGTGGCTGATCACACACTGTATCACGTGACTGATCATGCACTGATCACGTGGCTGATCATGCACTGATCACGTGGCTATCATGCACTGATCACGTGGCTGATCATGCACTGATCACGTAGCTACCATGTACTGGTCACGTGACTGATCATGCACTGATCACGTGGCTGATCATGCACTGATCACGTGACTGATCATGCACTGATCACGTGACTGATCATGCACTGATCACGTGGCTATCATGCACTGATCACGTGGCTGATCATGCACTGATCACGTGGCTGATCATGCACTGATCACGTGGCTGATCATGCACTGATCACGTGACTGATCATGCACTGATCACGTGACTGATCATGCACTGATCACGTGGCTATCATGCACTGCTCACGTGGCTGATCATGCCATGATCACGTAGCTACCATGTACTGGTCACGTGACTGATCATGCACTGATCACGTGACTGATCATGCACTGATCACGTGGCTATCATGCACTGATCACGTGGCTGATCATGCACTGATCATGTAGCTACCATGCACTGATCACGTGAATGATCATACACTGATCACGTGACTGATCATGCACTGATCACGTGGCTGATCATGCACTGATCACGTGACTGAGCATGGACTGATCACATGACTATCATGTAGTGATCACGTGACTTAATGGCGCTGATCATGTGACTGATCATGCGCTGATCATGTTTGCTATCATACACTGATCATGTGCCTCTGGAGGCAATAAACAAAGAGCTGAGTAGGCACGAATCAAACAGTCAGCAGGCAATAATCATGGAACTCAGCTGTGAGGAATCATGCTGCTCAGCTGGCAATAATCAAGCAGCTGAGCAGGCAGGAATTACGCAGCACAGCTGGCAATTGTCAAGCAGATGACAGGCAGGAATCGTGCAGCTCAGCTGGCAATTGTCAAGCAGATGAGCAGACAGTAATCACGCAGCTCAGCAGGCCCTGATCACGTGACTGAGCATGCACTGTTCACGTGGCTGATCAAACACTGATCACGTGATGATCATGCACTGATCACTTGGATATCATGCACTGATCACGTGGCTGATCATGCACTGATCACGTGGCTGATCATGCACTGATCACGTGACTGATCATGCACTGATCACGTGGCTATCATGCACTGATCACGTGGCTGATCATGCACTGATCACGTGGCTACCATGCACTGGTCACGTGACTGATCATGCACTGATCACGTAATTGATCATGCACTGATCACGTGGCTGATCATGCACTGATCACGTGGCTGATCATACACTGCTCACGTAACTGATCATGCACTGATCACGTGACTGATCATGCACTGATCACGTGGCTATCATGCACTGATCACGTGGCTGATCATGCACTGATCACGTGACTGATCATGCACTGATCACGTGGCTGATCATGCACTGATCACGTGACTGATCATGCACTGATCACGTGACTGATCATGCACTGATCACGTGGCTATCATGCACTGCTCACGTGGCTGATCATGCAATGATCACGTAGCAACCATGTACTGGTCACGTGACTGATCATGCACTGATCACGTAACTGATCATGCACTGATCACGTGACTGATCATGCACTGATCACGTGGCTATCATGCACTGATCACGTGGCTGATCATGCAACGATCACGTAGCAACCATGTACTGGTCACGTGACTGATCATGCACTGATCACGTAATTGATCATGCACTGATCACGTGGCTGATCATGCACTGATCACGTGGCTGATCACACATGATCACGTGACTGATCATGCACTGATCACGTGGCTATCATGCACTGATCACGTGGCTATCATGCACTGATCACGTGGCTGATCATGCACTGATCACATGACTGATCATGCACTGATCACGTGGCTGATCATGCACTGATCACGTGGCTATCATGCACTGATCACGTGGCTGATCATGCAATGATCACGTAGCTACCATGTACTGGTCACGTGACTGATCATGCACTGATCACGTGGCTGATCATGCACTGATCACGTGGCTGATCATGCACTGATCACGTGACTGATCATGCACTGATCACGTGGCTATCATGCACTGATCACGTGGCTGATCATGCACTGATCACGTGCCTGATCATGCACTGATCACGTGGCTGATCATGCACTGATCACGTGGCTGATCATGCACTGATCACGTGGCTATCATGCACTGATCACGTGGCTGATCATGCACTGATACCGTGACTGAGCATGGACTGATCACATGACTATCATGTAGTGATCACGTGACTTAATGGCGCTGATCATGTGACTGATCATGCGCTGATCATGTTTGCTATCATACACTGATCATGTGCCTCTGGAGGCAATAAACAAAGAGCTGAGTAGGCACGAATCAAACAGTCAGCAGGCAATAATCATGGAACTCAGGTGTGAGGAATCATGCTGCTCAGCTGGCAATAATCAAGCAGCTGAGCAGGCAGGAATTACGCAGCACAGCTGGCAATTGTCAAGCAGATGACAGGCAGGAATCGTGCAGCTCAGCTGGCAATTGTCAAGCAGATGAGCAGACAGTAATCACGCAGCTCAGCAGGCCCAGATCACGTGACTGAGCATGCACTGTTCACGTGGCTGATCATACACTGATCACGTGATGATCATGCACTGATCACTTGGATATCATGCACTGATCACGTGGCTGATCATACACTGCTCACGTAACTGATCATGCACTGATCACGTGGCTATCATGCACTGATCACGTGGCTGAACATGCACTGTTCACGTGGCTGATCACACACCTGTCACGTGACATATCATGCACTGATCACGTGGCACTCATGCACTGATCACGTGGCTGATCATACTCTGCTCACGTAACTCATGCACACATCACGTGGCTATCATGCACTGCTCACGTGGCTCGTCATGGAATGATCACGTAGCAACCATATACTGGTCACGTGACTGATCATGCAAAGATCACGTAAATGATCATGCACTGTTCACGTGACTGATCATGTACTGATCACGTGACTGATCATGCACTGATCACGTGGCTATCATGCTCTGCTCACGTGGCTGATCATGCAACGATCACGTAGCAACCATGTACTGGTCACGTGACTGATCATGCACTGATCACGTAATTGATCATGCACTGATCACGTGGCTCTCATGCACTGATCACGTGGCTGATCATGCACTGATCACGTGGATATCATGCACTGATCACGTGGCTGATCACACACGATCACGTGACTGATCATGCACTGATCACGTGGCTATCATGCACTGATCACGTGGCTATCATGCACTGATCACGTGGCTGATCATGCACTGATCACGTGGCTATCATGCACTGATCACGTGGCTGATCATGCACTGATCACGTGACTGATCATGCACTGATCACGTGACTGATCATGCACTGATCACGTGGCTATCATGCACTGATCACGTGGCTGATCATGCACTGATCACGTGGCTGATCATGCACTGATCACGTGGCTGATCATGCACTGATCACGTGACTGATCATGCACTGATCACGTGGCTATCATGCACTGATCACGTGGCTGATCATGCACTGATCACGTGACTGATCATGCACTGATCACGTGGCTGATCATGCACTGATCACGTGACTGATCATGCACTGATCACGTGGCTGATCATGCACTGATCACGTGGCTGATCATGCACTGATCACGTGACTGATCATGCACTGATCACGTGGCTATCATGCACTGATCACGTGGCTATCATGCACTGATCACGTGGCTGATCATGCACTGATCACGTAGCTATCATGCACTGATCACGTGACTGATCATGCACTGATCACGTGACTGATCATGCACTGATCACGTGGCTGATCATGCACTGATCACGTGGCTGATCATGCACTGATCACATGACTGATCATGCACTGATCACGTGACTGATCATGCACTGATCACGTGGCTATCATGCACTGATCACGTGGCTGATCATGCACTGATCACGTGACTGATCATGCACTGATCACGTGGCTGATCATGCACTGATCACGTGACTGATCATGCACTGATCACGTGGCTGATCATGCACTGATCACGTGGCTATCATGCACTGATCACGTGGCTGATCATGCACTGATCACGCAGCTACCATGCACTGATCACGTGACTGATCATGCACTGATCACGTGACTGATCATGCACTGATCACGTGGCTGATCATGCACTGATACCGTGACTGAGCATGGACTGATCACATGACTATCATGTAGTGATCACGTGACTTAATGGCGCTGATCATGTGACTGATCATGCGCTGATCATGTTTGCTATCATACACTGATCATGTGCCTCTGGAGGCAATAAACAAAGAGCTGAGTAGGCACGAATCAAACAGTCAGCAGGCAATAATCATGGAACTCAGGTGTGAGGAATCATGCTGCTCAGCTGGCAATAATCAAGCAGCTGAGCAGGCAGGAATTACGCAGCACAGCTGGCAATTGTCAAGCAGATGACAGGCAGGAATCGTGCAGCTCAGCTGGCAATTGTCAAGCAGATGAGCAGACAGTAATCACGCAGCTCAGCAGGCCCTGATCACGTGACTGAGCATGCACTGTTCACGTGGCTGATCATACACTGATCACGTGACTGATCATGCACTGATCACGTGGCTGATCATGCACTGATCACGTGGCTGATCATGCACTGATCACGTGTCTGTCATGCACTGATCACGTGGCTGATCATGCACTGATCACGTGACTGATCATGCACTGATCACGTGGCTGATCATGCACTGATCACGTGGCTGATCATGCACTGATCACGTGACTGATCATGCACTGATCACGTGGCTATCATGCACTGATCACGTGGCTGATCATACTCTGCTCACGTAACTCATGCACACATCACGTGGCTATCATGCACTGCTCACGTGGCTCGTCATGGAATGATCACGTAGCAACCATATACTGGTCACGTGACTGATCATGCAAAGATCACGTAAATGATCATGCACTGTTCACGTGACTGATCATGTACTGATCACGTGACTGATCATGCACTGATCACGTGGCTATCATGCTCTGCTCACGTGGCTGATCATGCAACGATCACGTAGCAACCATGTACTGGTCACGTGACTGATCATGCACTGATCACGTAATTGATCATGCACTGATCACGTGGCTCATCATGCACTGATCACGTGGCTGATCACACATGTATCACGTGACTGATCATGCACTGATCACGTGGCTCTCATGCACTGATCACGTGGCTGTCATGCACTGATCACGTGGATATCATGCACTGATCACGTGGCTGATCACACACGTATCACATGACTGATCATGCACTGATCACGTGGCTATCATGCACTGATCACGTGGCTATCATGCACTGATCACGTGGCTGATCAGGCAATGATCACGTAGCTACCATGTACTGGTCACGTGACTGATCATGCACTGATCACGTAATTGATCATGCACTGATCACGTGGCTGATCATGCACTGATCACGTGGCTGATCATACACTGATCACATATCTGATCATGCACTGATCACGTGACTGATCATGCACTGATCACGTGGCTATCATGCACTGATCACGTGGCTGACATACACTGATCACGTGCCTGATCATGCACTGATCACGTGGCTGATCATGCACTGATCACGTGACTGATCATGCACTGATCACGTGTCTGATCATGCACTGATCACGTGGCTATCATGCACTGCTCACGTGGCTGATCATGCATGATCACGCAGCTACCATGTACTGGTCACGTGACTGATCATGCACTGATCACGTGACTGATCATGCACTGATCACGTGGCTATCATGCACTATCACGTGGCTGATCATGCACTGATCATGCAGCTACCATGTACTGATCACGTGAATGATCATACACTGATCACGTGACTGATCATGCACTGATCACGTGGCTGATCATGCACTGATACGTGACTGAGCATGGACTGATCACATGACTATCATGTAGTGATCACGTGACTTAATGGCGCTGATCATGTGACTGATCATGCGCTGATCATGTTTGCTATCATACACTGATCATGTGCCTCTGGAGGCAATAAACAAAGAGCTGAGTAGGCACGAATCAAACAGTCAGCAGGCAATAATCATGGAACTCAGCTGTGAGGAATCATGCTGCTCAGCTGGCAATAATCAAGCAGCTGAGCAGGCAGGAATTACGCAGCACAGCTGGCAATTGTCAAGCAGATGACAGGCAGGAATCGTGCAGCTCAGCTGGCAATTGTCAAGCAGATGAGCAGACAGTAATCACGCAGCTCAGCAGGCCCTGATCACGTGACTGAGCATGCACTGTTCACGTGGCTGATCATACACTGATCACGTGATGATCATGCACTGATCACTGGATATCATGCACTGATCACGTGGCTGATCATGCACTGATCACGTGGCTGATCATACACTGATCACGTGACTGATCATGCACTGATCACGTGGCATCATGCACTGATCACGTGGCTGATCATACACTGATCACGTAACTCATGCACACATCACGTGGCTATCATGCACTGATCACGTGGCTGTCATGCAATGATCACGTAGCTACCATATACTGGTCACGTGACTGATCATGCACTGATCACGTAAATGATCATGCACTGATCACGTGACTGATCATGCACTGATCACGTGACTGATCATGCACTGATCACGTGGCTATCATGCACTGATCACGTGCTGATCATGCAATGATCACGTAGCAACCATGTACTGGTCACGTGACTGATCATGCACTGATCACGTAATTGATCATGCACTGATCACGTGGCTGATCATGCACTGATCACGTGGCTGATCATGCACTGATCACGTGACTGATCATGCACTGATCACGTGACTGATCATGCACTGATCACGTGGCTATCATGCACTGATCACGTGGCTGATCATGCACTGATCACGTGACTGATCATGCACTGATCACGTGACTGATCATGCACTGATCACGTGGCTGATCATGCACTGATCACGTGGCTATCATGCACTGATCACGTGGCTGATCATGCAATGATCACGTAGCAACCATATACTGGTCACGTGACTGATCATGCACTGATCACGTAACTGATCATGCACTGATCACGTGACTGATCATGCACTGATCACGTGACTGATCATGCACTGATCACGTGGCTATCATGCACTGATCACGTGGCTGATCATGCAACGATCACGTAGCAACCATGCACTGATCACGTGACTGATCATGCACTGATCACGTAATTGATCATGCACTGATCACGTGGCTCATCATGCACTGATCACGTGGCTGATCACACATGATCACGTGACTGATCATGCACTGATCACGTGGCTATCATGCACTGATCACGTGGCTGTCATGCACTGATCACGTGGCTATCATGCACTGATCACGTGGCTGATCATGCACTGATCACGTGACTGATCATGCACTGATCACGTGGCTATCATGCACTGATCACGTGGCTGATCATGCACTGATCACGTGGCTGATCATGCACTGATCACGTGGCTGATCATGCACTGATCACGTAACTGATCATGCACTGATCACGTGACTGATCATGCACTGATCACGTGGCTATCATGCACTGATCACGTGGCTGATCATGCACTGATCACGTGCTGATCATGCACTGATCACGTGGCTGATCATGCACTGATCACGTGACTGATCATGCACTGATCTCTGTCTGATCATGCACTGATCACGTGGCTATCATGCACTGCTCACGTGGCTGATCATGCCATGATCACGCAGCTACCATGTACTGGTCACATGACTGATCATGCACTGATCACGTGACTGATCATGCAGTGATCACGTGGCTATCATGCACTACTCACGTGGCTGATCATGCAATGATCATGTAGCTACCATGTACAGGTCACGTGAATGATCATACACCCATCAGGTGACTGATCATGCACTGATCACGTGGCTATCATGCACTGATCACGAGACTGATCATGCACTGATCACGTCTATATCATGCACTGATCACATGACTGCCCATGCACTGATCACGTGGATGATCATACACTAATCTTGTGACAGATCATGCACTGATCACGTGGCTGATCATGCACTGATACCGTGACTGAGCATGGACTGATCACATGACTATCATGTAGTGATCACGTGACTTAATGGCGCTGATCATGTGACTGATCATGCGCTGATCATGTTTGCTATCATACACTGATCATGTGCCTCTGGAGGCAATAAACAAAGAGCTGAGTAGGCACGAATCAAACAGTCAGCAGGCAATAATCATGGAACTCAGGTGTGAGGAATCATGCTGCTCAGCTGGCAATAATCAAGCAGCTGAGCAGGCAGGAATCGTGCAGCTCAGCTGGCAATTGTCAAGCAGATGAGCAGACAGTAATCACGCAGCTCAGCAGGCCCTGATCACGTGACTGAGCATGCACTGATCACGTGGCTGATCATGCACTGATCACGTGACTGATCATGCACTGATCACGTGGCTGATCATGCACTGATCACGTGGCTATCATGCACTGATCACGTGGCTGATCATGCACTGATCACGTGGCTATCATGCACTGATCACGTGACTGATCATGCACTGATCACGTAACTGATCATGCACTGATCACGTGGCTGATCATGCACTGATCACGTGGCTGATCACACATGATCACGTGACTGATCATGCACTGATCACGTGGCTCATGCACTGATCACGTGGCTGTCATGCACTGATCACGTGGCTATCATGCACTGATCACGTGGCTGATCACACACGTATCACATGACTGATCATGCACTGATCACGTGGCTGATCATGCACTGATCACGTGGCTATCATGCACTGATCACGTGGCTGATCATGCACTGATCACGTAGCTACCATGTACTGATCACGTGACTGATCATGCACTGATCACGTAATTGATCATGCACTGATCACGTGGCTGATCATGCACTGATCACGTGGCTGATCATGCACTGATCACGTGACTGATCATGCACTGATCACGTGTCTGATCATGCACTGATCACGTGGCTATCATGCACTGCTCACGTGGCTGATCATGCCATGATCACGCAGCTACCATGTACTGGTCACATGACTGATCATGCACTGATCACGTGACTGATCATGCAGTGATCACGTGGCTATCATGCACTACTCACGTGGCTGATCATGCAATGATCATGTAGCTACCATGTACAGGTCACGTGAATGATCATACACCCATCAGGTGACTGATCATGCACTGATCACGTGGCTATCATGCACTGATCACGAGACTGATCATGCACTGATCACGTCTATATCATGCACTGATCACATGACTGCCCATGCACTGATCACGTGGATGATCATACACTAATCTTGTGACAGATCATGCACTGATCACGTGGCTGATCATGCACTGATACCGTGACTGAGCATGGACTGATCACATGACTATCATGTAGTGATCACGTGACTTAATGGCGCTGATCATGTGACTGATCATGCGCTGATCATGTTTGCTATCATACACTGATCATGTGCCTCTGGAGGCAATAAACAAAGAGCTGAGTAGGCACGAATCAAACAGTCAGCAGGCAATAATCATGGAACTCAGGTGTGAGGAATCATGCTGCTCAGCTGGCAATAATCAAGCAGCTGAGCAGGCAGGAATTACGCAGCACAGCTGGCAATTGTCAAGCAGATGACAGGCAGGAATCGTGCAGCTCAGCTGGCAATTGTCAAGCAGATGAGCAGACAGTAATCACGCAGCTCAGCAGGCCCAGATCACGTGACTGAGCATGCACTGTTCACGTGGCTGATCATACACTGATCACGTGATGATCATGCACTGATCACTTGGATATCATGCACTGATCACGTGGCTGATCATACACTGTTCACGTGTCTGACCATGCACTGATCACGTGGCTGATCATACATGATCACGTGACTGATCATGCACTGATCACGGTGCTACCATGCACTGATTAACTGGCTGATCATGCACTGATCACGTGGATATCATGCACTGATCACGTGGCTGATCACACACGATCACGTGACTGATCATGCACTGATCACGTGGCTATCATGCACTGATCACGTGGCTGATCATGCAATGATCACGTAGCTACCATGTACTGGTCACGTGACTGATCATGCACTGATCACGTAATTGATCATGCACTGATCACGTGGCTGATCATGCACTGATCACGTGGCTGATCATGCACTGATCACGTGACTGATCATGCACTGATCACGTGGCTATCATGCACTGATCACGTGGCTGACATGCACTGATCACGTGACTGATCATGCACTGATCACGTGGCTGATCATGCACTGATCACGTGACTGATCATGCACTGATCACGTGACTGATCATGCACTGATCACGTGGCTATCATGCACTGATCACGTGGCTGATCATGCATGATCACGTAGCTACCATGTACTGGTCACGTGACTGATCATGCACTGATCACGTGACTGATCATGCACTGATCACGTGGCTATCATGCACTGATCACGTGGCTATCATGCACTGATCACGTGGCTGATCATGCACTGATCACGTAGCTATCATGCACTGATCACGTGACTGATCATGCACTGATCACGTGACTGATCATGCACTGATCACGTGGCTGATCATGCACTGATCACGTGGCTGATCATGCACTGATCACGTGACTGATCATGCACTGATCACGTGACTGATCATGCACTGATCACGTGGCTATCATGCACTGCTCACGTGGCTGATCATGCCATGATCACGCAGCTACCATGTACTGGTCACATGACTGATCATGCACTGATCACGTGACTGATCATGCAGTGATCACGTGGCTATCATGCACTACTCACGTGGCTGATCATGCAATGATCATGTAGCTACCATGTACAGGTCACGTGAATGATCATACACCCATCAGGTGACTGATCATGCACTGATCACGTGGCTATCATGCACTGATCACGAGACTGATCATGCACTGATCACGTCTATATCATGCACTGATCACATGACTGCCCATGCACTGATCACGTGGATGATCATACACTAATCTTGTGACAGATCATGCACTGATCACGTGGCTGATCATGCACTGATACCGTGACTGAGCATGGACTGATCACATGACTATCATGTAGTGATCACGTGACTTAATGGCGCTGATCATGTGACTGATCATGCGCTGATCATGTTTGATATCATACACTGATCATGTGCCTCTGGAGGCAATAAACAAAGAGCTGAGTAGGCACGAATCAAACAGTCAGCAGGCAATAATCATGGAACTCAGGTGTGAGGAATCATGCTGCTCAGCTGGCAATAATCAAGCAGCTGAGCAGGCAGGAATCGTGCAGCTCAGCTGGCAATTGTCAAGCAGATGAGCAGACAGTAATCACGCAGCTCAGCAGGCCCAGATCACGTGACTGAGCATGCACTGTTCACGTGGCTGATCATACACTGATAACATAACTGATCATGCACTGATCACGTAACTGATCATGCACTGATCACGTGGCTATCATGCACTGATCACGTGGCTGAACATGCACTGTTCACGTGGCTGATCACACACCTGTCACGTGACATATCATGCACTGATCACGTGGCACTCATGCACTGATCACGTGGCTGATCATACTCTGCTCACGTAACTCATGCACACATCACGTGGCTATCATGCACTGCTCACGTGGCTCGTCATGGAATGATCACGTAGCAACCATATACTGGTAACGTGACTGATCATGCAAAGATCACGTGAATGATCATGCACTGTTCACGTGACTGATCATGTACTGATCACGTGACTGATCATGCACTGACCACGTGGCTATCATGCTCTGCTCACGTGGCTGATCATGCAACGATCACGTAGCAACCATGTACTGGTCACGTGACTGATCATGCACTGATCACGTAATTGATCCTGCACTGATCACGTGGCTCATCATGCACTGATCACGTGGCTGATCACACATGTATCACGTGACTGATCATGCACTGATCACGTGGCTCTCATGCACTGATCACGTGGCTGTCATGCACTGATCACGTGGATATCATGCACTGATCACGTGGCTGATCACACACGTATCACATGACTGATCATGCACTGATCACGTGGCTATCATGCACTGATCACGTGGCTGATCATGCAATGATCACGTAGCTACCATGTACTGGTCACGTGACTGATCATGCACTGATCACGTAATTGATCATGCACTGATCATGTGGCTGATCATGCACTGATCACGTGGCTGATCATACACTGATCACATAACTGATCATGCACTGATCACGTGACTGATCATGCACTGATCACGTGGCTATCATGCACTGATCACTTGGCTGGACATACACTGATCACGTGCCTGGTCATGCACTGATCACGTGGCTGATCATGCACTGATCACGTGACTGATCATGCACTGATCTCGTGTCTGATCATGCACTGATCACGTGGCTATCATGCACTGCTCACGTGGCTGATCATGCCATGATCACGCAGCTACCATGTACTGGTCACATGACTGATCATGCACTGATCACGTGACTGATCATGCAGTGATCACGTGGCTATCATGAACTACTCACGTGGCTGATCATGCAATGATCATGTAGCTACCATGTACAGGTCACGTGAATGATCATACACCCATCAGGTGACTGATCATGCACTGATCACGTGGCTATCATGCACTGATCACGAGACTGATCATGCACTGTTCACGTCTATATCATGCACTGATCACATGACTGCCCATGCACTGATCACGTGGATGATCATACACTAATCTTGTGACAGATCATGCACTGATCACGTGGCTGATCATGCACTGATACCGTGACTGAGCATGGACTGATCACATGACTATCATGTAGTGATCACGTGACTTAATGGCGCTGATCATGTGACTGATCATGCGCTGATCATGTTTGCTATCATACACTGATCATGTGCCTCTGGAGGCAATAAACAAAGAGCTGAGTAGGCACGAATCAAACAGTCAGCAGGCAATAATCATGGAACTCAGGTGTGAGGAATCATGCTGCTCAGCTGGCAATAATCAAGCAGCTGAGCAGGCAGGAATTACGCAGCACAGCTGGCAATTGTCAAGCAGATGACAGGCAGGAATCGTGCAGCTCAGCTGGCAATTGTCAAGCAGATGAGCAGACAGTAATCACGCAGCTCAGCAGGCCCAGATCACGTGACTGAGCATGCACTGTTCACGTGGCTGATCATACACTGATCACGTGATGATCATGCACTGATCACTTGGATATCATGCACTGATCACGTGGCTGATCATACACTGTTCACGTGTCTGACCATGCACTGATCACGTGGCTGATCATACACTGCTCACGTAACTGATCATGCACTGATCACGTGGCTATCATGCACTGATCACGTGGCTGAACATGCACTGTTCACGTGGCTGATCACACACCTGTCACGTGACATATCATGCACTGATCACGTGGCACTCATGCACTGATCACGTGGCTGATCATACTCTGCTCACGTAACTCATGCACACATCACGTGGCTATCATGCACTGCTCACGTGGCTCGTCATGGAATGATCACGTAGCAACCATATACTGGTCACGTGACTGATCATGCAAAGATCACGTAAATGATCATGCACTGTTCACGTGACTGATCATGTACTGATCACGTGACTGATCATGCACTGACCACGTGGCTATCATGCTCTGCTCACGTGGCTGATCATGCAACGATCACGTAGCAACCATGTACTGGTCACGTGACTGATCATGCACTGATCACGTAATTGATCCTGCACTGATCACGTGGCTCATCATGCACTGATCACGTGGCTGATCACACATGTATCACGTGACTGATCATGCACTGATCACGTGGCTCTCATGCACTGATCACGTGGATATCATGCACTGATCACGTGGCTGATCACACACGTATCACATGACTGATCATGCACTGATCACGTGGCTATCATGCACTGATCACGTGGCTATCATGCACTGATCACGTGGCTGATCATGCAATGATCACGTAGCTACCATGTACTGATCACGTGACTGATCATGCACTGATCACGTGGCTGATCATGCACTGATCACGTAACTGATCATGCACTGATCACGTGACTGATCATGCACTGATCACGTGGCTATCATGCACTGATCACGTGGCTGACATACACTGATCACGTGCCTGATCATGCACTGATCACGTGGCTGATCATGCACTGATCACGTGACTGATCATGCACTGATCACGTGTCTGATCATGCACTGATCACGTGGCTATCATGCACTGCTCACGTGGCTGATCATGCCATGATCACGCAGCTACCATGTACTGGTCACATGACTGATCATGCACTGATCACGTGACTGATCATGCACTGATCACGTGGCTATCATGAACTACTCACGTGGCTGATCATGCAATGATCATGTAGCTACCATGTACTGGTCACGTGAATGATCATACACTGATCACGTAACTGATCATGCACTGATCACGTGGCTGATCATGCACTGATCACGTGACTGATCATGGACTGATCACATGACTATCATGTACTGATCACGTGACTTAATGGCACTGATCATGTGACTGATCATGCGCTGATCATGTTTGCTATCATACACTGATCATGTGCCTCTGGAGGCAATAAACAAAGAGCTGAGTAGGCACGAATCAAACAGTCAGCAGGCAATAATCATGGAACTCAGCTGTGAGGAATCATGCTGCTCAGCTGGCAATAATCAAGCAGCTGAGCAGGCAGGAATTACGCAGCACAGCTGGCAATTGTCAAGCAGATGACAGGCAGGAATCGTGCAGCTCAGCTGGCAATTGTCAAGCAGATGAGCAGACAGTAATCACGCAGCTCAGCAGGCCCTGATCACGTGACTGAGCATGCACTGATCACGTGGCTGATCATACACTGATCACGTGATGATCATGCACTGATCACGTGGATATCATGCACTGATCACGTGGCTGATCATGCACTGATCACGTGACTGATCATGCACTGATCACGTGTCTGATCATGCACTGATCACGTGGCTATCATGCACTGCTCACGTGGCTGATCATGCATGATCACGCAGCTACCATGTACTGGTCACATGACTGATCATGCACTGATCACGTGACTGATCATGCAGTGATCACGTGGCTATCATGCACTACTCACGTGGCTGATCATGCAATGATCATGTAGCTACCATGTACAGGTCACGTGAATGATCATACACCCATCAGGTGACTGATCATGCACTGATCACGTGGCTATCATGCACTGATCACGAGACTGATCATGCACTGATCACGTCTATATCATGCACTGATCACATGACTGCCCATGCACTGATCACGTGGATGATCATACACTAATCTTGTGACAGATCATGCACTGATCACGTGGCTGATCATGCACTGATACCGTGACTGAGCATGGACTGATCACATGACTATCATGTAGTGATCACGTGACTTAATGGCGCTGATCATGTGACTGATCATGCGCTGATCATGTTTGCTATCATACACTGATCATGTGCCTCTGGAGGCAATAAACAAAGAGCTGAGTAGGCACGAATCAAACAGTCAGCAGGCAATAATCATGGAACTCAGGTGTGAGGAATCATGCTGCTCAGCTGGCAATAATCAAGCAGCTGAGCAGGCAGGAATTACGCAGCACAGCTGGCAATTGTCAAGCAGATGACAGGCAGGAATCGTGCAGCTCAGCTGGCAATTGTCAAGCAGATGAGCAGACAGTAATCACGCAGCTCAGCAGGCCCAGATCACGTGACTGAGCATGCACTGTTCACGTGGCTGATCATACACTGATCACGTGATTGATCATGCACTGATCACTTGGATATCATGCACTGATCACGTGGCTGATCATACACTGTTCACGTGTCTGACCATGCACTGATCACGTGGCTGATCATACACTGCTCACGTAACTGATCATGCACTGATCACGTGGCTATCATGCACTGATCACGTGGCTGAACATGCACTGTTCACGTGGCTGATCACACACCTGTCACGTGACATATCATGCACTGATCACGTGGCACTCATGCACTGATCACGTGGCTGATCATACTCTGCTCACGTAACTCATGCACACATCACGTGGCTATCATGCACTGCTCACGTGGCTCGTCATGGAATGATCACGTAGCAACCATATACTGGTCACGTGACTGATCATGCAAAGATCACGTAAATGATCATGCACTGTTCACGTGACTGATCATGTACTGATCACGTGACTGATCATGCACTGATCACGTGGCTATCATGCTCTGCTCACGTGGCTGATCATGCAAGGATCACGTAGCAACCATGTACTGGTCACGTGACTGATCATGCACTGATCACGTAATTGATCCTGCACTGATCACGTGGCTCATCATGCACTGATCACGTGGCTGATCACACATGTATCACGTGACTGATCATGCACTGATCACGTGGCTGTCATGCACTGATCACGTGGATATCATGCACTGATCACGTGGCTGATCACACATGATCACATGACTGATCATGCACTGATCACGTGGCTATCATGCACTGATCACGTGGCTGATCATGCCATGATCACGCAGCTACCATGTACTGGTCACATGACTGATCATGCACTGATCACGTGACTGATCATGCACTGATCACGTGGCTATCATGCACTGATCACGTGGCTGATCATGCAATGATCATGTAGCTACCATGTACTGGTCACGTGACTGATCATACACTGATCACGTGACTGATCATGCACTGATCACGTGGCTATCATGCACTGATCACGTGACTGATCATGCACTGATCACGTCTATATCATGCACTGATCACATGACTGATCATGCACTGATCACGTGGATGATCATGCACTGATCACGTGACTGATCATGCACTGATCACGTGGCTGATCATGCACTGATCACGTGACTGATCATGCACTGATCACGTGTCTGATCATGCACTGATCACGTGGCTATCATGCACTGATCACGTGGCTGATCATGCACTGATACCGTGACTGAGCATGGACTGATCACATGACTATCATGTAGTGATCACGTGACTTAATGGCGCTGATCATGTGACTGATCATGCGCTGATCATGTTTGCTATCATACACTGATCATGTGCCTCTGGAGGCAATAAACAAAGAGCTGAGTAGGCACGAATCAAACAGTCAGCAGGCAATAATCATGGAACTCATGTGTGAGGAATCATGCTGCTCAGCTGGCAATAATCAAGCAGCTGAGCAGGCAGGAATTACGCAGCACAGCTGGCAATTGTCAAGCAGATGACAGGCAGGAATCGTGCAGCTCAGCTGGCAATTGTCAAGCAGATGAGCAGACAGTAATCACGCAGCTCAGCAGGCCCAGATCACGTGACTGAGCATGCACTGTTCACGTGGCTGATCATACACTGATCACGTGATGATCATGCACTGATCACTTGGATATCATGCACTGATCACGTGGCTGATCATACACTGTTCACGTGTCTGACCATGCACTGATCACGTGGCTGATCATACACTGCTCACGTAACTGATCATGCACTGATCACGTGGCTATCATGCACTGATCACGTGGCTGATCATGCACTGATCACGTAGCTACCATGTACTGGTCACGTGACTGATCATGCACTGATCACGTAATTGATCATGCACTGATCACGTGGCTGATCATGCACTGATCACGTGGCTGATCATACACTGATCACGTAACTGATCATGCACTGATCACGTGACTGATCATGCACTGATCACGTGGCTATCATGCACTGATCACGTGGCTGATCATGCACTGATCACGTGACTGATCATGCACTGATCACGTGGCTGATCATGCACTGATCACGTGACTGATCATGCACTGATCACGTGACTGATCATGCACTGATCACGTGGCTATCATGCACTGATCACGTGGCTGATCATGCAATGATCACGTAGCAACCATGTACTGGTCACGTGACTGATCATGCACTGATCACGTAACTGATCATGCACTGATCACGTGACTGATCATGCACTGATCACGTGACTGATCATGCACTGATCACGTGGCTATCATGCACTGATCACGTGGCTGATCATGCAACGATCACGTAGCTACCATGTACTGGTCACGTGACTGATCATGCACTGATCACGTAATTGATCATGCACTGATCACGTGGCTGATCATGCACTGATCACGTGGCTGATCACACATGATCACGTGACTGATCATGCACTGATCACGTGGCTATCATGCACTGATCACGTGGCTATCATGCACTGATCACGTGGCTGATCATGCACTGATCACATGACTGATCATGCACTGATCACGTGGCTGATCATGCACTGATCACGTGGCTATCATGCACTGATCACGTGGCTGATCATGCAATGATCACGTAGCTACCATGTACTGGTCACGTGACTGATCATGCACTGATCACGTGGCTGATCATGCACTGATCACGTGGCTGATCATGCACTGATCACGTGACTGATCATGCACTGATCACGTGGCTATCATGCACTGATCACGTGGCTGATCATGCACTGATCACGTGCCTGATCATGCACTGATCACGTGCTGATCATGCACTGATCACGTGGCTGATCATGCACTGATCACGTGGCTATCATGCACTGATCACGTGGCTGATCATGCACTGATACCGTGACTGAGCATGGACTGATCACATGACTATCATGTAGTGATCACGTGACTTAATGGCGCTGATCATGTGACTGATCATGCGCTGATCATGTTTGCTATCATACACTGATCATGTGCCTCTGGAGGCAATAAACAAAGAGCTGAGTAGGCACGAATCAAACAGTCAGCAGGCAATAATCATGGAACTCAGGTGTGAGGAATCATGCTGCTCAGCTGGCAATAATCAAGCAGCTGAGCAGGCAGGAATTACGCAGCACAGCTGGCAATTGTCAAGCAGATGACAGGCAGGAATCGTGCAGCTCAGCTGGCAATTGTCAAGCAGATGAGCAGACAGTAATCACGCAGCTCAGCAGGCCCAGATCACGTGACTGAGCATGCACTGTTCACGTGGCTGATCATACACTGATCACGTGATGATCATGCACTGATCACTTGGATATCATGCACTGATCACGTGGCTGATCATACACTGCTCACGTAACTGATCATGCACTGATCACGTGGCTATCATGCACTGATCACGTGGCTGAACATGCACTGTTCACGTGGCTGATCACACACCTGTCACGTGACATATCATGCACTGATCACGTGGCACTCATGCACTGATCACGTGGCTGATCATACTCTGCTCACGTAACTCATGCACACATCACGTGGCTATCATGCACTGCTCACGTGGCTCGTCATGGAATGATCACGTAGCAACCATATACTGGTCACGTGACTGATCATGCAAAGATCACGTAAATGATCATGCACTGTTCACGTGACTGATCATGTACTGATCACGTGACTGATCATGCACTGATCACGTGGCTATCATGCTCTGCTCACGTGGCTGATCATGCAACGATCACGTAGCAACCATGTACTGGTCACGTGACTGATCATGCACTGATCACGTAATTGATCCTGCACTGATCACGTGGCTCTCATGCACTGATCACGTGGCTGATCATGCACTGATCACGTGACTGATCATGCACTGATCACGTGGCTATCATGCACTGATCACGTGGCTGATCATGCACTGATCACGTGGCTATCATGCACTGATCACGTGGCTGATCATGCACTGATCACGTGACTGATCATGCACTGATCACGTGGCTGATCATGCACTGATCACGTGGCTATCATGCACTGATCACGTGGCTGATCATGCACTGATCACGTGACTGATCATGCACTGATCACGTGGCTGATCATGCACTGATCACGTGACTGATCATGCACTGATCACGTGGCTATCATGCACTGATCACGTGGCTGATCATGCACTGATCACGTGACTGATCATGCACTGATCACGTGGCTGATCATGCACTGATCACGTGACTGATCATGCACTGATCACGTGGCTGATCATGCACTGATCACGTGGCTGATCATGCACTGATCACGTGACTGATCATGCACTGATCACGTGGCTGATCATGCACTGATCACGTGGCTATCATGCACTGATCACGTGGCTGATCATGCACTGATCACGTAGCTATCATGCACTGATCACGTGGCTGATCATGCACTGATCACGTGACTGATCATGCACTGATCACGTGACTGATCATGCACTGATCACGTGGCTATCATGCACTGATCACGTGGCTGATCATGCACTGATCACGTGACTGATCATGCACTGATCACGTGGCTGATCATGCACTGATCACGTGACTGATCATGCACTGATCACGTGGCTATCATGCACTGATCACGTGGCTGATCATGCACTGATCACGTGACTGATCATGCACTGATCACGTGGCTGATCATGCACTGATCACGTGACTGATCATGCACTGATCACGTGGCTGATCATGCACTGATCACGTGGCTGATCATACACTGATCACGTGACTGATCATGCACTGATCACGTGGCTATCATGCACTGATCACGTGGCTGATCATGCACTGATCACGTAGCTATCATGCACTGATCACGTGACTGATCATGCACTGATCACGTGGCTGATCATGCACTGATCACGTGGCTGATCATGCACTGATCACGTGGCTGATCATGCACTGATCACGTGACTGATCATGCACTGATCACGTGACTGATCATGCACTGATCACGTGGCTATCATGCACTGATCACGTGGCTGATCATGCACTGATCACGTGGCTGATCATGCACTGATCACGTGGCTGATCATGCACTGATCACGTGACTGATCATGCACTGATCACGTGGCTGATCATGCACTGATCACGTGGCTATCATGCACTGATCACGTGGCTGATCATGCACTGATGACGCAGCTACCATGCACTGATCACGTGACTGATCATGCACTGATCACGTGACTGATCATGCACTGATCACGTGGCTGATCATGCACTGATACCGTGACTGAGCATGGACTGATCACATGACTATCATGTAGTGATCACGTGACTTAATGGCGCTGATCATGTGACTGATCATGCGCTGATCATGTTTGCTATCATACACTGATCATGTGCCTCTGGAGGCAATAAACAAAGAGCTGAGTAGGCACGAATCAAACAGTCAGCAGGCAATAATCATGGAACTCAGGTGTGAGGAATCATGCTGCTCAGCTGGCAATAATCAAGCAGCTGAGCAGGCAGGAATTACGCAGCACAGCTGGCAATTGTCAAGCAGATGACAGGCAGGAATCGTGCAGCTCAGCTGGCAATTGTCAAGCAGATGAGCAGACAGTAATCACGCAGCTCAGCAGGCCCTGATCACGTGACTGAGCATGCACTGTTCACGTGGCTGATCATACACTGATCACGTGACTGATCATGCACTGATCACGTGGCTGATCATGCACTGATCACGTGGCTGATCATGCACTGATCACGTGTCTGATCATGCACTGATCACGTGGCTATCATGCACTGATCACGTGACTGATCATGCACTGATCACGTGGCTGATCATGCACTGATCACGTGGCTGATCATGCACTGATCACGTGACTGATCATGCACTGATCACGTGGCTATCATGCACTGATCACGTGGCTGATCATACTCTGCTCACGTAACTCATGCACACATCACGTGGCTATCATGCACTGCTCACGTGGCTCGTCATGGAATGATCACGTAGCAACCATATACTGGTCACGTGACTGATCATGCAAAGATCACGTAAATGATCATGCACTGTTCACGTGACTGATCATGTACTGATCACGTGACTGATCATGCACTGATCACGTGGCTATCATGCTCTGCTCACGTGGCTGATCATGCAACGATCACGTAGCAACCATGTACTGGTCACGTGACTGATCATGCACTGATCACGTAATTGATCCTGCACTGATCACGTGGCTCATCATGCACTGATCACGTGGCTGATCACACATGTATCACGTGACTGATCATGCACTGATCACGTGGCTCTCATGCACTGATCACGTGGCTGTCATGCACTGATCACGTGGATATCATGCACTGATCACGTGGCTGATCACACACGTATCACATGACTGATCATGCACTGATCACGTGGCTATCATGCACTGATCACGTGGCTATCATGCACTGATCACGTGGCTGATCATGCAATGATCACGTAGCTACCATGTACTGGTCACGTGACTGATCATGCACTGATCACGTAATTGATCATGCACTGATCACGTGGCTGATCATGCACTGATCACGTGGCTGATCATGCACTGATCACGTGACTGATCATGCACTGATCACGTGACTGATCATGCACTGATCACGTGGCTATCATGCACTGATCACGTGGCTGATCATGCACTGATCACGTAGCAACCATGCACTGGTCACGTGACTGATCATGCACTGATCACGTAATTGATCATGCACTGATCACGTGGCTGATCATGCACTGATCACGTGGCTGATCACACATGATCACGTGACTGATCATGCACTGATCACGTGGCTATCATGCACTGATCACGTGGCTGATCATGCACTGATCACGTGGATATCATGCACTGATCACGTGGCTGATCACACACGATCATGACTGATCATGCACTGATCACGTGGCTATCATGCACTGATCACGTGGCTATCATGCACTGATCACGTGGCTGATCATGCAATGATCACGTAGCTACCATGTACTGGTCACGTGACTGATCATGCACTGATCACGTAATTGATCATGCACTGATCACGTGGCTGATCATGCACTGATCACGTGGCTGATCATACACTGATCACATATCTGATCATGCACTGATCACGTGACTGATCATGCACTGATCACGTGCTATCATGCACTGATCACGTGGCTGACATGCACTGATCACGTGCCTGATCATGCACTGATCACGTGGCTGATCATGCACTGATCACGTGACTGATCATGCACTGATCACGTGTCTGATCATGCACTGATCACGTGGCTATCATGCACTGCTCACGTGGCTGATCATGCATGATCACGCAGCTACCATGTACTGGTCACGTGACTGATCATGCACTGATCACGTGACTGATCATGCACTGATCACGTGGCTATCATGCACTGATCACGTGGCTGATCATGCACTGATCATGCAGCTACCATGCACTGATCACGTGAATGATCATACACTGATCACGTGACTGATCATGCACTGATCACGTGGCTGATCATGCACTGATCACGTGACTGATCATGGACTGATCACATGACTATCATGCACTGATCACGTGACTTAATGGCACTGATCATGTGACTGATCATGCGCTGATCATGTTTGCTATCATACACTGATCATGTGGCTCTGGAGGCAATAAACAAAGAGCTGAGTAGGCACGAATCAAACAGTCAGCAGGCAATAATCATGGAACTCAGCTGTGAGGAATCATGCTGCTCAGCTGGCAATAATCAAGCAGCTGAGCAGGCAGGAATTACGCAGCACAGCTGGCAATTGTCAAGCAGATGACAGGCAGGAATCGTGCAGCTCAGCTGGCAATTGTCAAGCAGATGAGCAGACAGTAATCACGCAGCTCAGCAGGCCCTGATCACGTTACTGATCATGCACTGTTCACGTGGCTGATCATACACTGATCACGTGATGATCATGCACTGATCACGTGGATATCATGCACTGATCACGTGGCTGATCATGCACTGATCACGTGGCTGATCATGCACTGCTCGCGTGACTGATCATGCACTGATCACGTGGCATCATGCACTGATCACGTGGCTGATCATACACTGATCACGTGACTCATGCACTGATCACGTGGCTATCATGCACTGATCACGTGGCTGTCATGGAATGATCACGTAGCTACCATATACTGGTCACGTGACTGATCATGCACTGATCACGTAAATGATCATGCACTGATCACGTGACTGATCATGCACTGATCACGTGACTGATCATGCACTGATCACGTGGCTATCATGCACTGATCACGTGCTGATCATGCACTGATCACGTAGCAACCATGTACTGATCACGTGACTGATCATGCACTGATCACGTAATTGATCATGCACTGATCACGTGGCTGATCATGCACTGATCACGTGGCTGATCATGCACTGATCACGTGACTGATCATGCACTGATCACGTGACTGATCATGCACTGATCACGTGGCTATCATGCACTGATCACGTGGCTGATCATGCACTGATCACGTGGCTGATCATGCACTGATCACGTGACTGATCATGCACTGATCACGTGACTGATCATGCACTGATCACGTGGCTATCATGCACTGCTCACGTGGCTGTCATGGAATGATCACGTAGCAACCATATACTGGTCACGTGACTGATCATGCACTGATCACGAATGATCATGCACTGATCACGTGACTGATCATGCACTGATCACGTGACTGATCATGCACTGATCACGTGGCTATCATGCTCTGCTCAGGTGGCTGATCATGCAACGATCACGTAGCAACCATGTACTGGTCACGTGACTGATCATGCACTGATCACGTAATTGATCATGCACTGATCACGTGGCTCATCTTGCACTGATCACGTGGCTGATCACACATGTATCACGTGACTGATCATGCACTGATCACGTGGCTCTCATGCACTGATCACGTGGCTGTCATGCACTGATCACGTGGATATCATGCACTGATCACGTGGCTGATCACACACTATCACATGACTGATCATGCACTGATCACGTGGCTATCATGCACTGATCACGTGGCTATCATGCACTGATCACGTGGCTGATCATGCACTGATCACGTGGCTGATCATGCACTGATCACGTAACTGATCATGCACTGATCACGTGACTGATCATGCACTGATCACGTGGCTGATCATGCACTGATCACGTGGCTGATCATGCACTGATCACGTGACTGATCATGCACTGATCACGTGGCTGATCATGCACTGATCACGTGACTGATCATGCACTGATCACGTGGCTGATCATGCACTGATCACGTGACTGATCATGCACTGATCACGTGTCTGATCATGCACTGATCACGTGGCTATCATGCACTGCTCACGTGGCTGATCATGCCATGATCACGCAGCTACCATGTACTGGTCACTTGACTGATCATGCACTGATCACGTGACTGATCATGCAGTGATCACGTGGCTATCATGAACTACTCACGTGGCTGATCATGCAATGATCATGTAGCTACCATGTACAGGTCACGTGAATGATCATACACCCATCAGGTGACTGATCATGCACTGATCACGTGGCTATCATGCACTGATCACGAGACTGATCATGCACTGTTCACGTCTATATCATGCACTGATCACATGACTGCCCGTGCACTGATCACGTGGATGATCATACACTAATCTTGTGACAGATCATGCACTGATCACGTGGCTGATCATGCACTGATACCGTGACTGAGCATGGACTGATCACATGACTATCATGTAGTGATCACGTGACTTAATGGCGCTGATCATGTGACTGATAATGCGCTGATCATGTTTGCTATCATACACTGATCATGTGCCTCTGGAGGCAATAAACAAAGAGCTGAGTAGGCACGAATCAAACAGTCAGCAGGCAATAATCATGGAACTCAGGTGTGAGGAATCATGCTGCTCAGCTGGCAATAATCAAGCAGCTGAGCAGGCAGGAATTACGCAGCACAGCTGGCAATTGTCAAGCAGATGACAGGCAGGAATCGTGCAGCTCAGCTGGCAATTGTCAAGCAGATGAGCAGACAGTAATCACGCAGCTCAGCAGGCCCAGATCACGTGACTGAGCATGCACTGTTCACGTGGCTGATCATGCACTGATCACGTGATGATCATGCACTGATCACTTGGATATCATGCACTGATCACGTGGCTGATCATACACTGTTCACGTGTCTGACCATGCACTGATCACGTGGCTGATCATACACTGCTCACGTAACTGATCATGCACTGATCACGTGGCTATCATGCACTGATCACGTGGCTGAACATGCACTGTTCATGTGGCTGATCACACACCTGTCACGTGACATATCATGCACTGATCACGTGGCACTCATGCACTGATCACGTGGCTGATCATACTCTGCTCACGTAACTCATGCACACATCACGTGGCTATCATGCACTGCTCACGTGGCTCGTCATGGAATGATTACGTAGCAACCATATACTGGTAACGTGACTGATCATGCAAAGATCACGTAAATGATCATGCACTGTTCACGTGACTGATCATGTACTGATCACGTGACTGATCATGCACTGACCACGTGGCTATCATGCTCTGCTCACGTGGCTGATCATGCAACGATCACGTAGCAACCATGTACTGGTCACGTGACTGATCATGCACTGATCACGTAATTGATCCTGCACTGATCACGTGGCTCATCATGCACTGATCACGTGGCTGATCACACATGTATCACCTGACTGATCATGCACTGATCACGTGGCTATCATGCACTGCTCACGTGGCTGTCATGCACTGATCACGTGGCTGATCATGCACTGATCACGTAGCTATCATGTACTGATCACGTGACTGATCATGCACTGATCACGTGGCTGATCATGCACTGATCACGTGGCTGATCATGCACTGATCACGTGGCTGATCATGCACTGATCACGTAACTGATCATGCACTGATCACGTGGCTGATCATGCACTGATCACGTGGCTATCATGCACTGATCACGTGGCTGGACATGCACTGATCACGTGCCTGATCATGCACTGATCACGTGGCTGATCATGCACTGATCACGTGACTGATCATGCACTGATCACGTGACTGATCATGCACTGATCACGTGTCTGATCATGCACTGATCACGTGGCTATCATGCACTGCTCACGTGGCTGATCATGCCATGATCACGCAGCTACCATGTACTGGTCACATGACTGATCATGCACTGATCACGTGACTGATCATGCAGTGATCACGTGGCTATCATGAACTACTCACGTGGCTGATCATGCAATGATCATGTAGCTACCATGTACAGGTCACGTGAATGACCATACACCCATCAGGTGACTGATCATGCACTGATCACGTGGCTATCATGCACTGATCACGGAACTGATCATGCACTGTTCACGTCTATATCATGCACTGATCACATGACTGCCCATGCACTGATCACGTGGATGATCATACACTAATCTTGTGACAGATCATGCACTGATCACGTGGCTGATCATGCACTGATACCGTGACTGAGCATGGACTGATCACATGACTATCATGTAGTGATCACGTGACTTAATGGCGCTGATCATGTGACTGATCATGCGCTGATCATGTTTGCTATCATACACTGATCATGTGCCTCTGGAGGCAATAAACAAAGAGCTGAGTAGGCACGAATCAAACAGTCAGCAGGCAATAATCATGGAACTCAGGTGTGAGGAATCATGCTGCTCAGCTGGCAATAATCAAGCAGCTGAGCAGGCAGGAATTACGCAGCACAGCTGGCAATTGTCAAGCAGATGACAGGCAGGAATCGTGCAGCTCAGCTGGCAATTGTCAAGCAGATGAGCAGACAGTAATCACGCAGCTCAGCAGGCCCAGATCACGTGACTGAGCATGCACTGTTCACGTGGCTGATCATACACTGATCACGTGATGATCATGCACTGATCACTTGGATATCATGCACTGATCACGTGGCTGATCATACACTGTTCACGTGTCTGACCATGCACTGATCACGTGGCTGATCATACACTGCTCACGTAACTGATCATGCACTGATCACGTGGCTATCATGCACTGATCACGTGGCTGAACATGCACTGTTCACGTGGCTGATCACACACCTGTCACGTGACATATCATGCACTGATCACGTGGCACTCATGCACTGATCACGTGGCTGATCATACTCTGCTCACGTAACTCAAGCACACATCACGTGGCTATCATGCACTGCTCACGTGGCTCGTCATGGAATGATCACGTAGCAACCATATACTGGTAACGTGACTGATCATGCAAAGATCACGTAAATGATCATGCACTGTTCACGTGACTGATCATGTACTGATCACGTGACTGATCATGCACTGACCACGTGGCTATCATGCTCTGCTCACGTGGCTGATCATGCAACGATCACGTAGCAACCATGTACTGGTCACGTGACTGATCATGCACTGATCACGTAATTGATCCTGCACTGATCACGTGGCTCATCATGCACTGATCACGTGGCTGATCACACATGTATCACGTGACTGATCATGCACTGATCCCATGGCTCTCATGCACTGATCACGTGGCTGTCATGCACTGATCACGTGGATATCATGCACTGATCACGTGGCAGATCACACACGTATCACATGACTGATCATGCACTGATCACGTGGCTATCATGCACTGATCACGTGGCTATCATGCACTGATCACGTGGCTGATCAGGCAATGATCACGTAGCTACCATGTACTGGTCACGTGACTGATCATGCACTGATCACGTAATTGATCATGCACTGATCATGTGGCTGATCATGCACTGATCACGTGGCTGATCATACACTGATCACATAACTGATCATGCACTGATCACGTGACTGATCATGCACTGATCACGTGGCTATCATGCACTGATCACTTGGCTGACATACACTGATCACGTGCCTGGTCATGCACTGATCACGTGGCTGATCATGCACTGATCACGTGACTGATCATGCACTGATCTCGTGTCTGATCATGCACTGATCACGTGGCTATCATGCACTGCTCACGTGGCTGATCATGCCATGATCACGCAGCTACCATGTACTGGTCACATGACTGATCATGCACTGATCACGTGACTGATCATGCAGTGATCACGTGGCTATCATGAACTACTCACGTGGCTGATCATGCAATGATCATGTAGCTACCATGTACAGGTCACGTGAATGATCATACACCCATCAGGTGACTGATCATGCACTGATCACGTGGCTATCATGCACTGATCACGAGACTGATCATGCACTGTTCACGTCTATATCATGCACTGATCACATGACTGCCCGTGCACTGATCACGTGGATGATCATACACTAATCTTGTGACAGATCATGCACTGATCACGTGGCTGATCATGCACTGATACCGTGACTGAGCATGGACTGATCACATGACTATCATGTAGTGATCACGTGACTTAATGGCGCTGATCATGTGACTGATCATGCGCTGATCATGTTTGCTATCATACACTGATCATGTGCCTCTGGAGGCAATAAACAAAGAGCTGAGTAGGCACGAATCAAACAGTCAGCAGGCAATAATCATGGAACTCAGGTGTGAGGAATCATGCTGCTCAGCTGGCAATAATCAAGCAGCTGAGCAGGCAGGAATTACGCAGCACAGCTGGCAATTGTCAAGCAGATGACAGGCAGGAATCGTGCAGCTCAGCTGGCAATTGTCAAGCAGATGAGCAGACAGTAATCACGCAGCTCAGCAGGCCCAGATCACGTGACTGAGCATGCACTGTTCACGTGGCTGATCATACACTGATCACGTGATGATCATGCACTGATCACTTGGATATCATGCACTGATCACGTGGCTGATCATACACTGTTCACGTGTCTGACCATGCACTGATCACGTGGCTGATCATACACTGCTCACGTAACTGATCATGCACTGATCACGTGGCTATCATGCACTGATCACGTGGCTGAACATGCACTGTTCACGTGGCTGATCACACACCTGTCACGTGACATATCATGCACTGATCACGTGGCACTCATGCACTGATCACGTGGCTGATCATACTCTGCTCACGTAACTCATGCACACATCACGTGGCTATCATGCACTGCTCACGTGGCTCGTCATGGAATGATTACGTAGCAACCATATACTGGTAACGTGACTGATCATGCAAAGATCACGTAAATGATCATGCACTGTTCACGTGACTGATCATGTACTGATCACGTGACTGATCATGCACTGACCACGTGGCTATCATGCTCTGCTCACGTGGCTGATCATGCAACGATCACGTAGCAACCATGTACTGGTCACGTGACTGATCATGCACTGATCACGTAATTGATCCTGCACTGATCACGTGGCTCATCATGCACTGATCACGTGGCTGATCACACATGTATCACGTGACTGATCATGCACTGATCCCTTGGCTCTCATGCACTGATCACGTGGCTGTCATGCACTGATCACGTGGATATCATGCACTGATCACGTGGCTGATCACACACGTATCACATGACTGATCATGCACTGATCACGTGGCTATCATGCACTGATCACGTGGCTATCATGCACTGATCACGTGGCTGATCAGGCAATGATCACGTAGCTACCATGTACTGGTCACGTGACTGATCATGCACTGATCACGTAATTGATCATGCACTGATCATGTGGCTGATCATGCACTGATCACGTGGCTGATCATACACTGATCACATAACTGATCATGCACTGATCACGTGGCTGATCATGCACTGATCACGTGGCTATCATGCACTGATCACTTGGCTGACATACACTGATCACGTGCCTGGTCATGCACTGATCACGTGGCTGATCATGCACTGATCACGTGACTGATCATGCACTGATCACGTGTCTGATCATGCACTGATCACGTCTGATCATGCACTGATCACGTGGCTATCATGCACTGCTTACGTGGCTGATCATGCCATGATCACGCAGCTACCATGTACTGGTCACATGACTGATCATGCACTGATCACGTGACTGATCATGCAGTGATCACGTGGCTATCATGAACTACTCACGTGGCTGATCATGCAATGATCATGTAGCTACCATGTACAGGTCACGTGAATGACCATACACCCATCAGGTGACTGATCATGCACTGATCACGTGGCTATCATGCACTGATCATGGAACTGATCATGCACTGTTCACGTCTATATCATGCACTGATCACATGACTGCCCATGCACTGATCACGTGGATGATCATACACTAATCTTGTGACAGATCATGCACTGATCACGTGGCTGATCATGCACTGATACCGTGACTGAGCATGGACTGATCACATGACTATCATGTAGTGATCACGTGACTTAATGGCGCTGATCATGTGACTGATCATGCGCTGATCATGTTTGCTATCATACACTGATCATGTGCCTCTGGAGGCAATAAACAAAGAGCTGAGTAGGCACGAATCAAACAGTCAGCAGGCAATAATCATGGAACTCAGGTGTGAGGAATCATGCTGCTCAGCTGGCAATAATCAAGCAGCTGAGCAGGCAGGAATTACGCAGCACAGCTGGCAATTGTCAAGCAGATGACAGGCAGGAATCGTGCAGCTCAGCTGGCAATTGTCAAGCAGATGAGCAGACAGTAATCACGCAGCTCAGCAGGCCCAGATCACGTGACTGAGCATGCACTGTTCACGTGGCTGATCATACACTGATCACGTGATGATCATGCACTGATCACGTAATTGATCATGCACTGATCACGTGGCTGATCATGCACTGATCACGTGGCTGATCACACATGATCACGTGACTGATCATGCACTGATCACGTGGCTCTCATGCACTGATCACGTGGCTGTCATGCACTGATCACGTGGATATCATGCACTGATCACGTGGCTGATCACACATGTATCACATGACTGATCATGCACTGATCACGTGGCTATCATGCACTGATCACGTGGCTATCATGCACTGATCACGTGGCTGATCATGCAATGATCACGTAGCTACCATGTACTGGTCACGTGACTGATCATGCACTGATCACGTAATTGATCATGCACTGATCACGTGGCTGATCATGCACTGATCACGTGGCTGATCATACACTGATCACATAACTGATCATGCACTGATCACGTGACTGATCATGCACTGATCACGTGGCTATCATGCACTGATCACGTGGCTGACATACACTGATCACGTGCCTGGTCATGCACTGATCACGTGGCTGATCATGCACTGATCACGTGACTGATCATGCACTGATCACGTGTCTGATCATGCACTGATCACGTGGCTATCATGCACTGCTCACGTGGCTGATCATGCCATGATCACGCAGCTACCATGTACTGGTCACATGACTGATCATGCACTGATCACGTGACTGATCATGCAGTGATCACGTGGCTATCATGAACTACTCACGTGGCTGATCATGCAATGATCATGTAGCTACCATGTACAGGTCACGTGAATGATCATACACCCATCAGGTGACTGATCATGCACTGATCACGTGGCTATCATGCACTGATCACGAGACTGATCATGCACTGTTCACGTCTATATCATGCACTGATCACATGACTGCCCGTGCACTGATCACGTGGATGATCATACACTAATCTTGTGACAGATCATGCACTGATCACGTGGCTGATCATGCACTGATACCGTGACTGAGCATGGACTGATCACATGACTATCATGTAGTGATCACGTGACTTAATGGCGCTGATCATGTGACTGATCATGCGCTGATCATGTTTGCTATCATACACTGATCATGTGCCTCTGGAGGCAATAAACAAAGAGCTGAGTAGGCACGAATCAAACAGTCAGCAGGCAATAATCATGGAACTCAGGTGTGAGGAATCATGCTGCTCAGCTGGCAATAATCAAGCAGCTGAGCAGGCAGGAATTACGCAGCACAGCTGGCAATTGTCAAGCAGATGACAGGCAGGAATCGTGCAGCTCAGCTGGCAATTGTCAAGCAGATGAGCAGACAGTAATCACGCAGCTCAGCAGGCCCAGATCACGTGACTGAGCATGCACTGTTCACGTGGCTGATCATACACTGATCACGTGATGATCATGCACTGATCACTTGGATATCATGCACTGATCACGTGGCTGATCATACACTGTTCACGTGTCTGACCATGCACTGATCACGTGGCTGATCATACACTGCTCACGTAACTGATCATGCACTGATCACGTGGCTATCATGCACTGATCACGTGGCTGAACATGCACTGTTCACGTGGCTGATCACACACCTGTCACGTGACATATCATGCACTGATCACGTGGCACTCATGCACTGATCACGTGGCTGATCATACTCTGCTCACGTAACTCATGCACACATCACGTGGCTATCATGCACTGCTCACGTGGCTCGTCATGGAATGATCACGTAGCAACCATATACTGGTAACGTGACTGATCATGCAAAGATCACGTAAATGATCATGCACTGTTCACGTGACTGATCATGTACTGATCACGTGACTGATCATGCACTGACCACGTGGCTATCATGCTCTGCTCACGTGGCTGATCAGGCAACGATCACGTAGCAACCATGTACTGGTCACGTGACTGATCATGCACTGATCACGTAATTGATCCTGCACTGATCACGTGGCTCATCATGCACTGATCACGTGGCTGATCACACATGTATCACGTGACTGATCATGCACTGATCCCGTGGCTCTCATGCACTGATCACGTGGCTGTCATGCACTGATCACGTGGATATCATGCACTGATCACGTGGCTGATCACACACGTATCACATGACTGATCATGCACTGATCACGTGGCTATCATGCACTGATCACGTGGCTATCATGCACTGATCACGTGGCTGATCAGGCAATGATCACGTAGCTACCATGTACTGGTCACGTGACTGATCATGCACTGATCACGTAATTGATCATGCACTGATCATGTGGCTGATCATGCACTGATCACGTGGCTGATCATACACTGATCACATAACTGATCATGCACTGATCACGTGGCTGATCATGCACTGATCACGTGGCTATCATGCACTGATCACTTGGCTGGACATACACTGATCACGTGCCTGGTCATGCACTGATCACGTGGCTGATCATGCACTGATCACGTGACTGATCATGCACTGATCACGTGTCTGATCATGCACTGATCACGTGTCTGATCATGCACTGATCACGTGGCTATCATGCACTGCTCACGTGGCTGATCATGCCATGATCACGCAGCTACCATGTACTGGTCACATGACTGATCATGCACTGATCACGTGACTGATCATGCAGTGATCACGTGGCTATCATGAACTACTCACGTGGCTGATCATGCAATGATCATGTAGCTACCATGTACAGGTCACGTGAATGACCATACACCCATCAGGTGACTGATCATGCACTGATCACGTGGCTATCATGCACTGATCACGGAACTGATCATGCACTGTTCACGTCTATATCATGCACTGATCACATGACTGCCCGTGCACTGATCACGTGGATGATCATACACTAATCTTGTGACAGATCATGCACTGATCACGTGGCTGATCATGCACTGATACCGTGACTGAGCATGGACTGATCACATGACTATCATGTAGTGATCACGTGACTTAATGGCGCTGATCATGTGACTGATCATGCGCTGATCATGTTTGCTATCATACACTGATCATGTGCCTCTGGAGGCAATAAACAAAGAGCTGAGTAGGCACGAATCAAACAGTCAGCAGGCAATAATCATGGAACTCAGGTGTGAGGAATCATGCTGCTCAGCTGGCAATAATCAAGCAGCTGAGCAGGCAGGAATTACGCAGCACAGCTGGCAATTGTCAAGCAGATGACAGGCAGGAATCGTGCAGCTCAGCTGGCAATTGTCAAGCAGATGAGCAGACAGTAATCACGCAGCTCAGCAGGCCCAGATCACGTGACTGAGCATGCACTGTTCACGTGGCTGATCATACACTGATCACGTGATGATCATGCACTGATCACTTGGATATCATGCACTGATCACGTGGCTGATCATACACTGTTCACGTGTCTGACCATGCACTGATCACGTGGCTGATCATACACTGCTCACGTAACTGATCATGCACTGATCACGTGGCTATCATGCACTGATCACGTGGCTGAACATGCACTGTTCACGTGGCTGATCACACACCTGTCACGTGACATATCATGCACTGATCACGTGGCACTCATGCACTGATCACGTGGCTGATCATACTCTGCTCACGTAACTCATGCACACATCACGTGGCTATCATGCACTGCTCACGTGGCTCGTCATGGAATGATCACGTAGCAACCATATACTGGTAACGTGACTGATCATGCAAAGATCACGTAAATGATCATGCACTGTTCACGTGACTGATCATGTACTGATCACGTGACTGATCATGCACTGACCACGTGGCTATCATGCTCTGCTCACGTGGCTGATCATGCAACGATCACGTAGCAACCATGTACTGGTCACGTGACTGATCATGCACTGATCACGTAATTGATCCTGCACTGATCACGTGGCTCATCATGCACTGATCACGTGGCTGATCACACATGTATCACGTGACTGATCATGCACTGATCCCATGGCTCTCATGCACTGATCACGTGGCTGTCATGCACTGATCACGTGGATATCATGCACTGATCATGTGGCTGATCACACACGTATCACATGACTGATCATGCACTGATCACGTGGCTATCATGCACTGATCACGTGGCTATCATGCACTGATCACGTGGCTGATCAGGCAATGATCACGTAGCTACCATGTACTGATCACGTGACTGATCATGCACTGATCACGTAATTGATCATGCACTGATCATGTGGCTGATCATGCACTGATCACGTGGCTGATCATACACTGATCACATAACTGATCATGCACTGATCACGTGACTGATCATGCACTGATCACGTGGCTATCATGCACTGATCACTTGGCTGGACATACACTGATCACGTGCCTGGTCATGCACTGATCACGTGGCTGATCATGCACTGATCACGTGACTGATCATGCACTGATCTCGTGTCTGATCATGCACTGATCACGTGGCTATCATGCACTGCTCACGTGGCTGATCATGCCATGATCACGCAGCTACCATGTACTGGTCACATGACTGATCATGCACTGATCACGTGACTGATCATGCAGTGATCACGTGGCTATCATGAACTACTCACGTGGCTGATCATGCAATGATCATGTAGCTACCATGTACAGGTCACGTGAATGATCATACACCCATCAGGTGACTGATCATGCACTGATCACGTGGCTATCATGCACTGATCACGAGACTGATCATGCACTGTTCACGTCTATATCATGCACTGATCACATGACTGCCCGTGCACTGATCACGTGGATGATCATACACTAATCTTGTGACAGATCATGCACTGATCACGTGGCTGATCATGCACTGATACCGTGACTGAGCATGGACTGATCACATGACTATCATGTAGTGATCACGTGACTTAATGGCGCTGATCATGTGACTGATCATGCGCTGATCATGTTTGCTATCATACACTGATCATGTGCCTCTGGAGGCAATAAACAAAGAGCTGAGTAGGCACGAATCAAACAGTCAGCAGGCAATAATCATGGAACTCAGGTGTGAGGAATCATGCTGCTCAGCTGGCAATAATCAAGCAGCTGAGCAGGCAGGAATTACGCAGCACAGCTGGCAATTGTCAAGCAGATGACAGGCAGGAATCGTGCAGCTCAGCTGGCAATTGTCAAGCAGATGAGCAGACAGTAATCACGCAGCTCAGCAGGCCCAGATCACGTGACTGAGCATGCACTGTTCACGTGGCTGATCATACACTGATCACGTGATGATCATGCACTGATCACTTGGATATCATGCACTGATCACGTGGCTGATCATACACTGTTCACGTGTCTGACCATGCACTGATCACGTGGCTGATCATACACTGCTCACGTAACTGATCATGCACTGATCACGTGGCTATCATGCACTGATCACGTGGCTGAACATGCACTGTTCACGTGGCTGATCACACACCTGTCACGTGACATATCATGCACTGATCACGTGGCACTCATGCACTGATCACGTGGCTGATCATACTCTGCTCACGTAACTCATGCACACATCACGTGGCTATCATGCACTGCTCACGTGGCTCGTCATGGAATGATTACGTAGCAACCATATACTGGTAACGTGACTGATCATGCAAAGATCACGTAAATGATCATGCACTGTTCACGTGACTGATCATGTACTGATCACGTGACTGATCATGCACTGACCACGTGGCTATCATGCTCTGCTCACGTGGCTGATCAGGCAACGATCACGTAGCAACCATGTACTGGTCACGTGACTGATCATGCACTGATCACGTAATTGATCCTGCACTGATCACGTGGCTCATCATGCACTGATCACGTGGCTGATCACACATGTATCACGTGACTGATCATGCACTGATCCCGTGGCTCTCATGCACTGATCACGTGGCTGTCATGCACTGATCACGTGGATATCATGCACTGATCACGTGGCTGATCACACACGTATCACATGACTGATCATGCACTGATCACGTGGCTATCATGCACTGATCACGTGGCTATCATGCACTGATCACGTGGCTGATCAGGCAATGATCACGTAGCTACCATGTACTGGTCACGTGACTGATCATGCACTGATCACGTAATTGATCATGCACTGATCATGTGGCTGATCATGCACTGATCACGTGGCTGATCATACACTGATCACATAACTGATCCTGCACTGATCACGTGGCTGATCATGCACTGATCACGTGGCTATCATGCACTGATCACTTGGCTGGACATACACTGATCACGTGCCTGGTCATGCACTGATCACGTGGCTGATCATGCACTGATCACGTGACTGATCATGCACTGATCACGTGTCTGATCATGCACTGATCACGTGTCTGATCATGCACTGATCACGTGGCTATCATGCACTGCTCACGTGGCTGATCATGCCATGATCACGCAGCTACCATGTACTGGTCACATGACTGATCATGCACTGATCACGTGACTGATCATGCAGTGATCACGTGGCTATCATGAACTACTCACGTGGCTGATCATGCAATGATCATGTAGCTACCATGTACAGGTCACGTGAATGACCATACACCCATCAGGTGACTGATCATGCACTGATCACGTGGCTATCATGCACTGATCACGGAACTGATCATGCACTGTTCACGTCTATATCATGCACTGATCACATGACTGCCCGTGCACTGATCACGTGGATGATCATACACTAATCTTGTGACAGATCATGCACTGATCACGTGGCTGATCATGCACTGATACCGTGACTGAGCATGGACTGATCACATGACTATCATGTAGTGATCACGTGACTTAATGGCGCTGATCATGTGACTGATCATGCGCTGATCATGTTTGCTATCATACACTGATCATGTGCCTCTGGAGGCAATAAACAAAGAGCTGAGTAGGCACGAATCAAACAGTCAGCAGGCAATAATCATGGAACTCAGGTGTGAGGAATCATGCTGCTCAGCTGGCAATAATCAAGCAGCTGAGCAGGCAGGAATTACGCAGCACAGCTGGCAATTGTCAAGCAGATGACAGGCAGGAATCGTGCAGCTCAGCTGGCAATTGTCAAGCAGATGAGCAGACAGTAATCACGCAGCTCAGCAGGCCCAGATCACGTGACTGAGCATGCACTGTTCACGTGGCTGATCATACACTGATCACGTGATGATCATGCACTGATCACTTGGATATCATGCACTGATCACGTGGCTGATCATACACTGTTCACGTGTCTGACATGCACTGATCACGTGGCTGATCATACACTGATCACGTGATGATCATGCACTGATCACGTGGCTATCATGCACTGATCACGTGGCTGATCATGCACTGTTCACGTGTCTGATCATGCACTGATCACGTGGCTGATCATGCACTGATCACGTAACTGATCATGCACTGATCACGTGGCTATCATGCACTGATCACGTGGCTGAACATGCACTGATCACGTGGCTGATCACACAACTGTCACGTGACATATCATGCACTGATCACGTGGCACTCATGCACTGATCACGTGGCTGATCATACTCTGCTCACGTAACTCATGCACACATCACGTGGCTATCATGCACTGCTCACGTGGCTCATCATGGAATGATCACGTAGCAACCATATACTGGTCACGTGACTGATCATGCAAAGATCACGTAAATGATCATGCACTGTTCACGTGACTGATCATGCACTGATCACGTGACTGATCATGCACTGATCACGTGGCTATCATGCACTGATCACGTGGCTGATCATGCAATGATCACGTAGCTACCATGTACTGGTCACGTGACTGATCATGCACTGATCACGTAATTGATCATGCACTGATCACGTGGCTGATCATGCACTGATCACGTGGCTGATCATACACTGATCACGTGACTGATCATGCACTGATCACGTGACTGATCATGCACTGATCACGTGGCTATCATGCACTGCTCACGTGGCTGATCATGCCATGATCACGCAGCTACCATGTACTGGTCACATGACTGAGCATGCACTGATCACGTAACTGATCATGCACTGATCATGTGGCTGATCATGCACTGATCACGTGGCTGATCATGCCATGATCACGTAGCTACCATGTACTGGTCACGTGACTGATCATGCACTGATCACGTAATTGATCATGCACTGATCATGTGGCTGATCATGCACTGATCACGTGGCTGATCATACACTGATCACATAACTGATCATGCACTGATCACGTGACTGATCATGCACTGATCACGTGGCTATCATGCACTGATCACTTGGCTGGACATACACTGATCATGTGCCTGGTCATGCACTGATCACGTGGCTGATCATGCACTGATCACGTGACTGATCATGCACTGATCTCGTGTCTGATCATGCACTGGTCACGTGGCTATCATGCACTGCTCACGTGGCTGATCATGCCATGATCACGCAGCTACCATGTACTGGTCACATGACTGATCATGCACTGATCACGTGACTGATCATGCAGTGATCACGTGGCTATCATGAACTACTCACGTGGCTGATCATGCAATGATCATGTAGCTACCATGTACAGGTCACGTGAATGATCATACACCCATCAGGTGACTGATCATGCACTGATCACGTGGCTATCATGCACTGATCACGAGACTGATCATGCACTGTTCACGTCTATATCATGCACTGATCACATGACTGCCCGTGCACTGATCACGTGGATGATCATACACTAATCTTGTGACAGATCATGCACTGATCACGTGGCTGATCATGCACTGATACCGTGACTGAGCATGGACTGATAACATGACTATCATGTAGTGATCACGTGACTTAATGGCGCTGATCATGTGACTGATCATGCGCTGATCATGTTTGCTATCATACACTGATCATGTGCCTCTGGAGGCAATAAACAAAGAGCTGAGTAGGCACAAATCAAACAGTCAGCAGGCAATAATCATGGAACACAGGTGTGAGGAATCATGCTGCTCAGCTGGCAATAATCAAGCAGCTGAGCAGGCAGGAATTACGCAGCACAGCTGGCAATTGTCAAGCAGATGACAGGCAGCAATCGTGCAGCTCAGCTGGCAATTGTCAAGCAGATGAGCAGACAGGAATCACGCAGCTCAGCAGGCCCAGATCACGTGACTGAGCATGCACTGTTCACGTGGCTGATCATACACTGATCACGTGATGATCATGTACTGATCACTTGGATATCATGCACTGATCACGTGGCTGATCATACACTGTTCACGTGTCTGACCATGCACTGATCACGTGGCTGATCATACACTGCTCACGTAACTGATCATGCACTGATCACGTGGCTATCATGCACTGATCACGTGGCTGAACATGCACTGTTCACGTGGCTGATCACACACCTGTCACGTGACATATCCTGCACTGATCACGTGGCACTCATGCACTGATCACGTGGCTGATCATACTCTGCTCACGTAACTCATGCACACATCACGTGGCTATCATGCACTGCTCACGTGGCTCGTCATGGAATGATCACGTAGCAACCATATACTGGTAACGTGACTGAACATGCAAAGATCACGTAAATGATCATGCACTGTTCACGTGACTGATCATGTACTGATCACGTGACTGATCATGCACTGACCACGTGGCTATCATGCTCTGCTCACGTGGCTGATCATGCAACGATCACGTAGCAACCATGTACTGGTCACGTGACTGATCATGCACTGATCACGTAATTGATCCTGCACTGATCACGTGGCTCATCATGCACTGATCACGTGGCTGATCACACATGTATCACGTGACTGATCATGCACTGATCCCGTGTCTCTCATGCACTGATCACGTGGCTGTCATGCACTGATCACGTGGATATCATGCACTGATCATGTGGCTGATCACACACGTATCACATGACTGATCATGCACTGGTCACGTGGATATCATGCACTGATCACGTGGCTGATCAGGCAATGATCACGTAGCTACCATGTACTGGTCACGTGACTGATCATGCACTGAGCACGTAATTGATCATGCACTGATCACGTGGCTGATCAGGCAATGATCACGCAGCTACCATGTACTGGTCACATGACTGATCATGCACTGATCACGTGACTGATCATGCAGTGATCACGTGGCTATCATGAAATACTCACGTGGCTGATCATGCAATGATCATGTAGCTACCATGTACAGGTCACGTGAATGATCATACACCCATCAGGTGACTGATCATGCACTGATCACGTGGCTATCATGCACTGATCACGAGACTGATCATGCACTGTTCACGTCTATATCATGCACTGATCACATGACTGCCCGTGCACTGATCACGTGGATGATCATACACTAATCTTTTGACAGATCATGCACTAATCACGTGGCTGATCATGCACTGATACCGTGACTGAGCATGGACTGATCACATGACTATCATGTAGTGATCACGTGACTTAATGGCGCTGATCATGTGACTGATCATGCGCTGATCATGTTTGCTATCATACACTGATCATGTGCCTCTGGAGGCAATAAACAAAGAGCTGAGTAGGCACGAATCAAACAGTCAGAAGGCAATAATCATGGAACTCAGGTGTGAGGAATCATGCTGCTCAGCTGGCAATAATCAAGCAGCTGAGCAGGCAGGAATTACGCAGCACAGCTGGCAATTGTCAAGCAGATGACAGGCAGGAATCGTGCAGCTCAGCTGGCAATTGTCAAGCAGATGAGCAGACAGGAATCACGCAGCTCAGCAGGCCCAGATCACGTGACTGAGCATGCACTGTTCACGTGGCTGATCATACACTGATCACGTGATGATCATGTACTGATCACTTGGATATCATGCACTGATCACGTGGCTGATCATACACTGTTCACGTGTCTGACCATGCACTGATCACGTGGCTGATCATACACTGCTCACGTAACTGATCATGCACTGATCACGTGGCTATCATGCACTGATCACGTGGCTGAACATGCACTGTTCACGTGGCTGATAACACACCTGTCACGTGACATATCCTGCACTGATCACGTGGCACTCATGCACTGATCACGTGGCTGATCATACTCTGCTCACGTAACTCATGCACACTTCACGTGGCTATCATGCACAGCTCACGTGGCTCGTCATGGAATGATCACGTAGCAACCATATACTGGTAACGTGACTGAACATGCAAAGATCACGTAAATGATCATGCACTGTTCACGTGACTGATCATGTACTGATCACGTGACTGATCATGCACTGACCACGTGGCTATCATGCTCTGCTCACGTGGCTGATCATGCAACGATCACGTAGCAACCATGTACTGGTCACGTGACTGATCATGCACTGATCACGTAATTGATCCTGCACTGATCACGTGGCTCATCATGCACTGATCACGTGGCTGATCACACATGTATCACGTGACTGATCATGCACTGATCCCGTGGCTCTCATGCACTGATCACGTGGCTGTCATGCACTGATCACGTGGATATCATGCACTGATCATGTGGCTGATCACACACGTATCACATGACTGATCATGCACTGATCACGTGGCTATCATGCACTGATCACGTGGCTGATCAGGCAATGATCACGTAGCTACCATGTACTGGTCACGTGACTGATCATGCACTGAGCACGTAATTGATCATGCACTGATCATGTGGCTGATCATGCACTGATCACGTGGCTGATCATACACTGATCACATAACTGATCATGCACTGATCACGTGACTGATCATGCACTGATCACGTGGCTATCATGCACTGATCACGTGGCTGACATACACTGATCACGTGCCTGGTCATGCACTGATCACGTGGCTGATCATGCACTGATCACGTGACTGATCATGCACTGATCACGTAACTGATCATGCACTTATCACGTGGCTATCATGCACTGCTCACGTGGCTGATCATGCCATGATCACGCAGCTACCATGTACTGGTCACATGACTGATCATGCACTGATCACGTGACTGATCATGCAGTGATCACGTGGGTATCATGCACTGATCACGTGGCTATCATGCACTGATCACGTGGCTGATCATGCAATGATCACGTAGCTATCATGTACTGGTCACGTGACTGATCATGCACTGAGCACGTAATTGATCATGCACTGATCATGTGGCTGATCATGCGCTGATCACGTGGCTGATCATGCACTGATCACGTAACTGATCATGCACTGATCACGTGACTGATCATGCACTGATCACGTGGCTATCATGCACTGATCACGTGGCTGATCATGCCATGTTCACGCAGCTACCATGTACTGGTCACATGACTGAGCATGCACTGATCACGTGACTGATCATGCAGTGTTCACGTGGCTATCATAAACTACTCACGTGGCTGATCATGCAATGATCATGTAGCTACCATGTACAGGTCACGTGAATGATCATACACCCATCAGGTGACTGATCATGCACTGATCACGTGGCTATCATGCACTGATCACGAGACTGATCATGCACTGTTCACGTCTATATCATGCACTGATCACATGACTGCCCGTGCACTGATCACGTGGATGATCATACACTAATCTTGTGACAGATCATGCACTGATCACGTGGCTGATCATGCACTGATATCGTGACTGAGCATGGACTGATCACATGACTATCATGTAGTGATCACGTGACTTAATGGCGCTGATCATGTGACTGATCATGCGCTGATCATGTTTGCTATCATACACTGATCATGTGCCTCTGGAGGCAATAAACAAAGAGCTGAGTAGGCACGAATCAAACAGTCAGCAGGCAATAATCATGGAACACAGGTGTGAGGAATCATGCTCCTCAGCTGGCAATAATCAAGCAGCTGAGCATTCAGGCATCGTGCAGCTCAGCTGGCAATTGTCAAGCAGATGAGCAGACAGTAATCACGCAGCTCAGCAGGCCCAGATCACGTGACTGAGCATGCACTGTTCACGTGGCTGATCATACACTGATCACGTGATGATCATGCACTGATCACTTGGATATCATGCACTGATCACGTGGCTGATCATACACTGTTCACGTGTCTGACCATGCACTGATCACATGGCTGATCATACACTGCTCACGTAACTGATCATGCACTGATCACATGGCTATCATGCACTGATCACGTGGCTGAACATGCACTGTTCACGTGGCTGATCACACACCTGTCACGTGACATATCATGCACTGATCACGTGGCACTCATGCACTGATCACGTGGCTGATCATACTCTGCTCACATAACTCATGCACACATCACATGGCTATCATGCACTGCTCACGTGGCTCGTCATGGAATGATCACGTAGCAACCATATACTGGTAACGTGACTGATCATGCAACGATCACGTAAATGATAATGCACTGTTCACGTGGCTATCATGCCCTGATCACGTGGCTGATCATGCACTGATCACGTAGCAACCATGTACTGGTCACGTGACTGATCATGCACTGATCACGTAATTGATCCTGCACTGATCACGTGGCTCATCATGCACTGATAACGTGGCTGATCACACATGTATCACGTGACTGATCATGCACTGATCCCGTGGCTCTCATGCACTGATCACGTGGCTGTCATGCACTGATCACGTGGATATCATGCACTGATCATGTGGCTGATCACACACGTATCACATGACTGATCATGCACTGATCACGTGGCTATCATGCACTGATCACGTGGCTGATCAGGCAATGATCACGTAGCTACCATGTACTGGTCACGTGACTGATCATGCACTGAGCACGTAATTGATCATGCACTGATCATGTGGCTGATCATGCACTGATCACGTGGCTGATCATACACTGATCACATAACTGATCATGCACTGATCACGTGACTGATCATGCACTGATCACGTGGCTATCATGCACTGATCACTTGGCTGGACATACACTGATCACGTGCCTGGTCATGCACTGATCACGTGGCTGATCATGCACTGATCACGTGACTGATCATGCACTGATCTCGTGTCTGATCATGCACTGATCACGTGGCTATCATGCACTGCTCACGTGGCTGATCATGCCATGATCACGCAGCTACCATGTACTGGTCACATGACTGATCATGCACTGATCACGTGACTGATCATGCAGTGATCACGTGGCTATCATGAAATACTCACGTGGCTGATCATGCAATGATCATGTAGCTACCATGTACAGGTCACGTGAATGATCATACACCCATCAGGTGACTGATCATGCACTGATCACGTGGCTATCATGCACTGATCACGAGACTGATCATGCACTGTTCACGTCTATATCATGCACTGATCACATGACTGCCCATGCACTGATCACGTGGATGATCATACCCTAATCTTGTGACAGATCATGCACTGATCACGTGGCTGATCATGCACTGATACCGTGACTGAGCATGGACTGATCACATGACTATCATGTAGTGATCACGTGACTTAATGGCGCTGATCATGTGACTGATCATGCGCTGATCATGTTTGCTATCATACACTGATCATGTGCCTCTGGAGGCAATAAACAAAGAGCTGAGTAGGCACGAATCAAACAGTCAGCAGGCAATAACCATGGAACTCAGGTGTGAGGAATCATGCTGCTCAGCTGGCAATAATCAAGCAGCTGAACAGGCAGGAATTACGCAGCACAGCTGGCAATTGTCAAGCAGATGGCAGGCAGGAATCGTGCAGCTCAGCTGGCAATTGTCAAGCAGATGAGCAGACAGTAATCACGCAGCTCAGCAGGCCCAGATCACGTGACTGAGCATGCACTGTTCACGTGGCTGATCATACACTGATCACGTGATGATCATGCACTGATCACTTGGATATCATGCACTGATCACGTGGCTGATCATACACTGTTCACGTGTCTGACCATGCACTGATCACGTGGCTGATCATACACTGCTCACGTAACTGATCATGCACTGATCACGTGGCTATCATGCACTGATCACGTGGCTGAACATGCAGTGTTCACGTGGCTGATCACACACCTGTCACGTGACATATCATGCACTGATCACGTGTCACTCATGCACTGATCACGTGGCTGATCATACTCTGCTCACGTAACTCATGCACACATCACGTGGCTATCATGCACTGCTCACGTGGCTCGTCATGGAATGATCATGTAGCAACCATATACTGGTAACGTGACTGATCATGCAAAGATCAGGTAAATGATCATGCACTGTTCACGTGACTGATCATGTACTGATCACATGACTGATCATGCACTGACCACGTGGCTATCATGCTCTGCTCACGTGTCTGATCATGCAACGATCACGTAGCAACCATGTACTGGTCACGTGACTGATCATGCACTGATCACGTAATTGATCCTGCACTGATCACGTGGCTCATCATGCACTAATCACGTGGCTGATCACACATGTATCACGTGACTGATCATGCACTGATCCCGTGGCTCTCATGCACTGATCACGTGGCTGTCATGCACTGATCACGTGGATATCATGCACTGATCATGTGGCTGATCACACACGATCACATGACTGATCATGCACTGATCACGTGGCTCTCATGCACTGATCACGTGGCTATCATGCACTGATCACGTGGCTTATCAGGCAATGATCACGTAGCTACCTTGTACTGGTCACGTAACTGATCATGCACTGAGCACGTAATTGATCATGCACTGATCATGTGGCTGATCATGCACTGATCACGTGGCTGATCATGCACTGATCACGTGGCTATCATGCACTGATCACGTGGCTGGACATACACTGATCACGTGCCTGGTCATGCACTGATCAGGTGGCTGATCATGCACTGATCACGTGACTGATCATGCACTGATCTCGTGTCTGATCATGCACTGATCACGTGACTGATCATGCACTGATCTCGTGACTGATCATGCACTGATCACGTGGCTATCATGCACTGCTCACGTGGCTGATCATGCCATGATCCCGCAGCTACCATGTACTGGTCACATGACTGATCATGCACTGATCACATGACTGATCATGCAGTGATCACGTGGCTATCATGAACTACTCACGTGGCTGATCATGCAATGATCATGTAGCTACCATGTACAGGTCACGTGAATGATCATACACCCATCAGGTGACTGATCATGCACTGATCACGTGGCTATCATGCACTGATCACGAGACTGATCATGCACTGTTCACGTCTATATCATGCACTGATCACATGACTGCCCGTGCACTGATCACGTGGATGATCATACACTAATCTTGTGACAGATCATGCACTGATCACGTGGCTATTCATGCACTGATACCGTGACTGAGCATGGACTGATCACATGACTATCATGTAGTGATCACGTGACTTAATGGCGCTGACCATGTGACTGATCATGCGCTGATCATGTTTGCTATCATACACTGATCATGTGCCTCTGGAGGCAATAAACACAGAGCTGAGTAGGCACGAATCAAACAGTCAGCAGGCAATAATCATGGAACACAGGTGTGAGGAATCATGCTGCTCAGCTGGCAATAATCAAGCAGCTGAGCAGGCAGGAATTACGCAGCACAGCTGGCAATTGTCAAACAGATGACAGGCAGGAATCGTGCAGCTCAGCTGGCAATTGTCAAGCAGATGAGCAGACAGTAATCACGCAGCTCAGCAGGCCCAGATAACGTGACTGAGCATGCACTGTTCACGTGTCTGATCATGTACTGATCACGTGACTGATCATGCACTGACCACGTGGCTATCATGCTCTGCTCACGTGGCTGATCATGCAACGATCACGCAGCAACCATGTACTGGTTACGTGACGGATCATGCACTGATCACGTAATTGATCCTGCACTGATCACGTGGCTCATCATGCACTGATCACGTGGCTGATCACACATGTGTCACGTGACTGATCATGCACTGATCCCGTGGCTCTCATGCACTGATCACGTGGCTGTCATGCACTGATCACGTGGATATCATGCACTGATCATGTGGCTGATCACACACGTATCACATGACTGATCATGCACTGATCACGTGGCTATCATGCACTGATCACGTGGCTATCATGCACTGATCACGTGGCTGATCAGGCAATGATCACGTAGCTACCATGTACTGCTCACGTAACTGATCATGCACTGAGCACGTAATTGATCATGCACTGACCATGTGGCTGATCATGCACTGATCACGTGGCTGATCATACACTGATCACATAACTGATCATGCACTGATCACGTGACTGATCATGCACTGATCACGTGGCTATCATGCACTGATCACTTGGCTGGACATACACTGATCACGTGCCTGGTCATGCACTGATCACGTGGCTGATCATGCACTGATCACGTGACTGATCATGCACTGATCTCGTGTCTGATCATGCACTGATCACGTGGCTATCATGCACTGCTCACGTGGCTGATCATGCCATGATCACGCAGCTACCATGTACTGGTCACATGACTGGTCATGCACTGATCACGTGACTGATCATGCAGTGATCACGTGGCTATCATGAAATACTCACGTGGCTGATCATGCAATGATCATGTAGCTACCATGTACAGGTCACGTGAATGATCATACACCCATCAGGTGACTGATCATGCACTGATCACGTGGCTATCATGCACTGATCACGAGACTGATCATGCACTGTTCACGTCTATATCATGCACTGATCACATGACTGCCCATGCACTGATCACGTGGATGATCATACACTAATCTTGTGACAGATCATGCACTGATCACGTGGCTGATCATGCACTGATACCGTGACTGAGCATGGACTGATCACATGACTATCATGTAGTGATCACGTGACTTAATGGCGCTGATCATGTGACTGATCATGCGCTGATCATGTTTGCTATCATACACTGATCATGTGCCTCTGGAGGCAATAAACAAAGAGCTGAGTAGGCACGAATCAAACAGTCAGCAGGCAATAACCATGGAACTCAGGTGTGAGGAATCATGCTGCTCAGCTGGCAATAATCAAGCAGCTGAACAGGCAGGAATTACGCAGCACAGCTGGCAATTGTCAAGCAGATGGCAGGCAGGAATCGTGCAGCTCAGCTGGCAATTGTCAAGCAGATGAGCAGACAGTAATCACGCAGCTCAGCAGGCCCAGATCACGTGACTGAGCATGCACTGTTCACGTGGCTGATCATACACTGATCACGTGATGATCATGCACTGATCACTTGGATATCATGCACTGATCACGTGGCTGATCATACACTGTTCACGTGTCTGACCATGCACTGATCACGTGGCTGATCATACACTGCTCACGTAACTGATCATGCACTGATCACGTGGCTATCATGCACTGATCACGTGGCACTCATGCACTGCTCACGTAACTGATCATGCACTGTTCACGTGGTTATCATGCACTGATCACGTGGCTGAACATGCAGTGTTCACGTGGCTGATCACACACCTGTCACGTGACATATCATGCACTGATCACGTGTCACTCATGCACTGATCACGTGGCTGATCATACTCTGCTCACGTAACTCATGCACACATCACGTGGCTATCATGCACTGCTCACGTGGCTCGTCATGGAATGATCATGTAGCAACCATATACTGGTAACGTGACTGATCATGCAAAGATCAGGTAAATGATCATGCACTGTTCACGTGACTGATCATGTACTGATCACATGACTGATCATGCACTGACCACGTGGCTATCATGCTCTGCTCACGTGTCTGATCATGCAACGATCACGTAGCAACCATGTACTGGTCACGTGACTGATCATGCACTGATCACGTAATTGATCCTGCACTGATCACGTGGCTCATCATGCACTAATCACGTGGCTGATCACACATGTATCACGTGACTGATCATGCACTGATCCCGTGGCTCTCATGCACTGATCACGTGGCTGTCATGCACTGATCACGTGGATATCATGCACTGATCATGTGGCTGATCACACACGTATCACATGACTGATCATGCACTGATCACGTGGCTATCATGCACTGATCACGTGGCTATCATGCACTGATCACGTGGCTTATCAGGCAATGATCACGTAGCTACCTTGTACTGGTCACGTAACTGATCATGCACTGAGCACGTAATTGATCATGCACTGATCATGTGGCTGATCATGCACTGATCACGTGGCTGATCATGCACTGATCACGTGGCTATCATGCACTGATCACTTGGCTGGACATACACTGATCACGTGCCTGGTCATGCACTGATCACGTGGCTGATCATGCACTGATCACGTGACTGATCATGCACTGATCTCGTGTCTGATCATGCACTGATCACGTGACTGATCATGCACTGATCTCGTGACTGATCATGCACTGATCACGTGGCTATCATGCACTGCTCACGTGGCTGATCATGCCATGATCCCCCAGCTACCATGTACTGGTCACATGACTGATCATGCACTGATCACATGACTGATCATGCAGTGATCACGTGGCTATCATGAACTACTCACGTGGCTGATCATGCAATGATCATGTAGCTACCATGTACAGGTCACGTGAATGATCATACACCCATCAGGTGACTGATCATGCACTGATCACGTGGCTATCATGCACTGATCACGAGACTGATCATGCACTGTTCACGTCTATATCATGCACTGATCACATGACTGCCCGTGCACTGATCACGTGGATGATCATACACTAATCTTGTGACAGATCATGCACTGATCACGTGGCTGATCATGCACTGATACCGTGACTGAGCATGGACTGATCACATGACTATCATGTAGTGATCACGTGACTTAATGGCGCTGACCATGTGACTGATCATGCGCTGATCATGTTTGCTATCATACACTGATCATGTGCCTCTGGAGGCAATAAACACAGAGCTGAGTAGGCACGAATCAAACAGTCAGCAGGCAATAATCATGGAACACAGGTGTGAGGAATCATGCTGCTCAGCTGGCAATAATCAAGCAGCTGAGCAGGCAGGAATTACGCAGCACAGCTGGCAATTGTCAAACAGATGACAGGCAGCAATCGTGCAGCTCAGCTGGCAATTGTCAAGCAGATGAGCAGACAGTAATCACGCAGCTCAGCAGGCCCAGATAACGTGACTGAGCATGCACTGTTCACGTGTCTGATCATGTACTGATCACGTGACTGATCATGCACTGACCACGTGGCTATCATGCTCTGCTCACGTGGCTGATCATGCAACGATCACGTGCAACCATGTACTGGTTACGTGACTGATCATGCACTGATCACGTAATTGATCCTGCACTGATCACGTGGCTCATCATGCACTGATCACGTGGCTGATCACACATGTGTCACGTGACTGATCATGCACTGATCCCGTGGCTCTCATGCACTGATCACGTGGCTGTCATGCACTGATCACGTGGATATCATGCACTGATCATGTGGCTGATCACACACGTATCACATGACTGATCATGCACTGATCACGTGGCTATCATGCACTGATCACGTGGCTATCATGCACTGATCACGTGGCTGATCAGGCAATGATCACGTAGCTACCATGTACTGCTCACGTAACTGATCATGCACTGAGCACGTAATTGATCATGCACTGACCATGTGGCTGATCATGCACTGATCACGTGGCTGATCATACACTGATCACATAACTGATCATGCACTGATCACGTGACTGATCATGCACTGATCACGTGGCTATCATGCACTGATCACTTGGCTGGACATACACTGATCACGTGCCTGGTCATGCACTGATCACGTGGCTGATCATGCACTGATCACGTGACTGATCATGCACTGATTTCGTGTCTGATCATGCACTGATCACGTGACTATCATGCACTGCTCACGTGGCTGATCATGCCATGATCACGCAGCTACCATGTACTGGTCACATGACTGATCATGCACTGATCACGTGACTGATCATGCAGTGATCACGTGGCTATCATGAACTACTCACGTGGCTGATCATGCAATGATCATGTAGCTACCATGTACAGGTCACGTGAATGATCATACACCCATCAAGTGACTGATCATGCACTGATCACGTGGCTATCATGCACGGATCACGAGACTGGTCATGCACTGTTCAAGTCTATATCATGCACTGATCACATGACTGCCCGTGCACTGATCACGTGGATGATCATACACTAATCTTGTGACAGATCATGCACTGATCACGTGGCTGATCATGCACTGATACCGTGTCTGAGCATGGACTGATCACATGAGTATCATGTAGTGATCACGTGACTTAATGGCGCTGATCATGTGACTGATCATGCGCTGACCATGTTTGCTATCATACACTGATCATGTGCCTCTGGAGGCAATAAACAAAGAGCTGAGTAGGCACGAATCAAACAGTCAGCAGGCAATAATCATGGAACACAGGTGTGAGGAATCATGCTGCTCAGCTGGCAATAATCAAGCAGCTGAGCAGGCAGGAATTACGCAGCACAGCTGGCAATTGTCAAGCAGATGACAGGCAGGAATCGTGCAGCTCAGCTGGCAATTGTCAAGCAGATGAGCAGACAGTAATCACGCAGCTCAGCAGGCCCAGATCACGTGACTGAGCATGCACTGTTCACGTGTCTGATCATACACTGATCACGTGATGATCATGCACTGATCACTTGGATATCATGCACTGATCACGTGGCTGATCATACACTGTTCACGTGTCTGACCATGCACTGATCACGTGGCTGATCATACACTGCTCACGTAACTGATCATGCACTGATCACGTGGCTATCATGCACTGATCACGTGGCTGAACATGCACTGTTCACGTGGCTGATCACACACCTGTCACGTGACATATCATGCACTGATCACGTGGCACTCATGCACTGATCACGTGGCTGATCATACTCTGCTCACGTGACTCATGCACACATCACGTGGCTATCATGCACTGCTCACGTGGCTCGTCATGGAATGATCACATAGCAACCATATACTGGTAACGTGACTGATCATGCAAAGATCACGTAAATGATCATGCACTGTTCACGTGACTGATCATGTACTGATCACGTGACTGATCATGCACTGACCACGTGGCTATCATGCTCTGCTCACGTGGCTGATCATGCAACGATCACGTAGCAACCATGTAATGGTCACGTGACTGATCATGCACTGATCACGTAATTGATCCTGCACTGATCACGTGGCTCATCATGCACTGATCACGTGGCTGATCATGCACTGATCACGTGGCTCATGCACTGATCACGTGGCTGTCATGCACTGATCACGTGGATATCATGCACTGATCACGTGGCTGATCACACACGTATCACATGACTGATCATGCACTGATCACGTGACTATCATGCACTGATCACGTGGCTATCATGCACTGATCATGTGGCTGATCAGGCAATGATCACGTAGATACCATGTACTGGTCACGTGAACTGATCAGGCACTGATCACGTAATTGATCATGCACTGATCATGTGGCTGATCATGCACTGATCACGTGGCTGATCATACACTGATCACATAACTGATCATGCACTGATCACGTGACTGATCATGCACTGATCACGTGGCTATCATGCACTGATCACTTGGCTGGACATACACTGATCACGTGCCAGGTCATGCACTGATCACGTGGCTGATCATGCACTGATCACGTGACTGATCATGCACTGATCTCGTGTCTGATCATGCACTGGTCACGTGGCTATCATGCACTGCTCACGTGGCTGATCATGCCATGATCCCCCAGCTACCATGTACTGGTCACATGACTGATCATGCACTGATCACGTGACTGATCATGCAGTGATCACGTGGCTATCATGAACTACTCACGTGGCTGATCATGCAATGATCATGTAGCTACCATGTACAGGTCACGTGAATGATCATACACCCATCAGGTGACTGATCATGCACTGATCACGTGGCTATCATGCACTGATCACGAGACTGATCATGCACTGTTCACGTCTATATCATGCACTGATCACATGACTGCCCGTGCACTGATCACGTGGATGATCATACACTAATCTTGTGACAGATCATGCACTGATCACGTGGCTGATCATGCACTGATACCGTGACTGAGCATGGACTGATCACATGACTATCATGTAGTGATCACGTGACTTAATGGCGCTGACCATGTGACTGATCATGCGCTGATCATGTTTGCTATCATACACTGATCATGTGCCTCTGGAGGCAATAAACAAAGAGCTGAGTAGGCACGAATCAAACAGTCAGCAGGCAATGATCATGGAACACAGGTGTGAGGAATCATGCTGCTCAGCTGGCAATAATCAAGCAGCTGAGCAGGCAGGAATTACGCAGCACAGCTGGCAATTGTCAAGCAGATGACAGGCAGGAATCGTGCAGCTCAGCTGGCAATTGTCAAGCAGATGAGCAGACAGTAATCACGCAGCTCAGCAGGCCCAGATCACGTGACTGAGCATGCACTGTTCACGTGGCTGATCATACACTGATCACGTGATGATCATGTACTGATCACTTGGATATCATGCACTGATCACGTGGCTGATCATACACTGTTCACGTGTCTGACCATGCACTGATCACGTGGCTGATCATACACTGCTCACGTAACTGATCATGCACTGATCACGTGGCTATCATGCACTGATCACGTGGCTGAACATGCACTGTTCACGTGGCTGATCACACACCTGTCACGTGACATATCATGCACTGATCACGTGGCACTCATGCACTGATCACGTGGCTGATCATACTCTGCTCACGTAACTCATGCACACATCACGTTGCTATCATGCACTGCTCACGTGGCTCGTCATGGAATGATCACGTAGCAACCATATACTGGTAACGTGACTGATCATGCAAAGATCACGTAAATGATCATGCACTGTTCACGTGACTGATCATGTACTGATCACGTGACTGATCATGCACTGACCACGTGGCTATCATGCTCTGCTCACGTGGCTGATCATGCAACGATCACGTAGCAACCATGTACTGGTCACGTGACTGATCATGCACTGATCACGTAATAGATCCTGCACTGATCACGTGGCTCATCATGCACTGATCACGTGGCTGATCACACATGTATCACGTGACGGATCATGCACTGATCCCGTGGCACTCATGCACTGATCACGTGGCTGTCATGCACTGATCACGTGGATATCATGCACTGATCATGTGGCAGATCACACACGTATCACATGATTGATCATGCACTGATCACGTGGCTATCATGCACTGATCACGTGGCTATCATGCACTGATCACGTGGCTGATCAGGCAATGATCACGTAGCTACCATGTACTGGTCACGTGACTGATCATGCACTGATCACGTAATTGATCATGCACTGATCATGTGGCTGATCATGCACTGATCACGTGGCTGATCATACACTGATCACATAACTGATCATGCACTGATCACGTGACTGATCATGCACTGATCACGTGGCTATCATGCACTGATCACTTGGCTGGACATACACTGATCACGTGCCTGGTCATGCACTGATCACGTGGCTGATCATGCACTGATCACGTGACTGATCATGCACTGATCTCGTGTCTGATCATGCACTGATCACGTGGCTATCATGCACTGCTCACGTGGCTGATCATGCCATGATCACGCAGCTACCATGTACTGGTCACATGACTGATCATGCACTGATCACGTGACTGATCATGCAGTGATCACGTGGCTATCATGAACTACTCACGTGGCTGATCATGCAATGATCATGTAGCTACCATGTACAGGTCACGTGAATGATCATACACCCATCAGGTGACTGATCATGCACTGATCACGTGGCTATCATGCACTGATCACGAGACTGATCATGCACTGTTCACGTCTATATCATGCACTGATCACATGACTGCCCGTGCACTGATCACGTGGATGATCATACACTAATCTTGTGACAGATCATGCACTGATCACGTGGCTGATCATGCACTGATACCGTGACTGAGCATGGACTGATCACATGACTATCATGTAGTGATCACGTGACTTAATGGCGCTGATCATGTGACTGATCATGCGCTGATCATGTTTGCTATCATACACTGATCATGTGCCTCTGGAGGCAATAAACAAAGAGCTGAGTAGGCACGAATCAAACAGTCAGCAGGCAATAATCATGGAACTCAGGTGTGAGGAATCATGCTGCTCAGCTGGCAATAATCAAGCAGCTGAGCAGGCAGGAATTACGCAGCACAGCTGGCAATTGTCAAGCAGATGACAGGCAGGAATCGTGCAGCTCAGCTGGCAATTGTCAAGCAGATGAGCAGACAGTAATCACGCAGCTCAGCAGGCCCAGATCACGTGACTGAGCATGCACTGTTCAAGTGGCTGATCATACACTGATCACGTGATGATCATGTACTGATCACTTGGATATCATGCACTGATCACGTGGCTGATCATACACTGTTCACGTGTCTGACCATGCACTGATCACGTGGCTGATCATACACTGCTCACGTAACTGATCATGCACTGATCACGTGGCTATCATGCACTGATCACGTGGCTGAACATGCACTGTTCACGTGGCTGATCACAGACCTGTCACGTGACATATCATGCACTGATCACGTGGCACTCATGCACTGATCACGTGGCTGATCATACTCTGCTCACGTAACTCATGCACACATCACGTGGCTATCATGCACTGCTCACGTGGCTCGTCATGGAATGATCACGTAGCAACCATATACTGGTAACGTGACAGATCATGCAAAGATCACGTAAATGATCATGCACTGTTCACGTGACTGATCATGTACTGATCACGTGACTGATCATGCACTGATCACGTGGCTATCATGCACTGATCACGTGGCTGATCATGCAATGATCACGTAGCTACCATGTACTGGTCACGTGACTGATCATGCACTGATCACGTAATTGATCATGCACTGATCACGTGGCTGATCATGCACTGATCACGTGGCTGATCATACACTGATCACATGACTGATCATGCACTGATCACGTGACTGATCATGCACTGATCACGTGGCTATCATGCACTGATCACGTGGCTGATCATGCAATGATCACGTAGCTACCATGTACTGGTCACATGACTGATCATGCACTGATCACGTAACTGATCATGCACTGATCACGTGGCTGATCATGCACTGATCACATGACTGATCATGCACTGATCACGTCTATATCATGCACTGATCACATGACTGCATGCACTGATCACGTGGATGATCATACACTGATCTTGTGACAGATCATGCACTGATCACGTGGCTGATCATGCACTGATACCGTGACTGAGCATGGACTGATCACATGACTATCATGTAGTGATCACGTGACTTAATGGCGCTGATCATGTGACTGATCATGCGCTGATCATGTTTGCTATCATACACTGATCATGTGCCTCTGGAGGCAATAAACAAAGAGCTGAGTAGGCACGAATCAAACAGTCAGCAGGCAATAATCATGGAACTCAGGTGTGAGGAATCATGCTGCTCAGCTGGCAATAATCAAGCAGCTGAGCAGGCAGGAATTACGCAGCACAGCTGGCAATTGTCAAGCAGATGACAGGCAGGAATCGTGCAGCTCAGCTGGCAATTGTCAAGCAGATGAGCAGACAGTAATCACGCAGCTCAGCAGGCCCAGATCACGTGACTGAGCATGCACTGTTCACGTGGCTGATCATACACTGATCACGTGATGATCATGCACTGATCACTTGGATATCATGCACTGATCACGTGGCTGATCATACACTGTTCACGTGTCTGACCATGCACTGATCACGTGGCTGATCATACACTGCTCACGTAACTGATCATGCACTGATCACGTGGCTATCATGCACTGATCACGTGGCTGAACATGCACTGTTCACGTGGCTGATCACACACCTGTCACGTGACATATCCTGCACTGATCACGTGGCACTCATGCACTGATCACGTGGCTGATCATACTCTGCTCACGTAACTCATGCACACATCGCGTGGCTATCATGCACTGCTCACGTGGCTCGTCATGGAATGATCACGTAGCAACCATATACTGGTCACGTGACTGATCATGCAAAGATCACGTAAATGATCATGCACTGTTCACGTGACTGATCATGTACTGATCACGTGACTGATCATGCACTGATCACGTGGCTATCATGCTCTGCTCACGTGGCTGATCATGCAACGATCACGTAGCAACCATGTACTGGTCACGTGACTGATCATGCACTGATCACGTAATTGATCCTGCACTGATCACGTGGCTCATCATGCACTGATCACGTGGCTGATCACACATGTATCACGTGACTGATCATGCACTGATCCCGTGGCTCTCATGCACTGATCACGTGGCTGTCATGCACTGATCACGTGGATATCATGCACTGATCACGTGGCTGATCACACACGTATCACATGACTGATCATGCACTGATCACGTGGCTATCATGCACTGATCACGTGGCTGATCATGCAATGATCACGTAGCACCATGTACTGGTCACGTGACTGATCATGCACTGATCACGTAATTGATCATGCACTGATCACGTGGCTGATCATGCACTGATCACGTGGCTGATCATACACTGATCACATAACTGATCATGCACTGATCACGTGACTGATCATGCACTGATCACGTGGCTATCATGCACTGATCACGTGGCTGACATACACTGATCACGTGCCTGATCATGCACTGATCACGTGGCTGATCATGCACTGATCACGTGACTGATCATGCACTGATCACGTGGCTGATCATGCACTGATCACGTGGCTATCATGCACTGATCACGTGGCTGATCATGCATGATCACGCAGCTACCATGTACTGGTCACGTGACTGATCATGCACTGATCACGTGACTGATCATGCACTGATCACGTGGCTGATCATGCACTGATCACGTGGCTATCATGCACTGATCACGTGGCTGATCATGCACTGATCACGTGGCTATCATGCACTGTCACGTGACTGATCATGCACTGATCACGTGACTGATCATGCACTGATCACGTGGCTGATCATGCACTGATCACGTGGCTGATCATGCACTGATCACGTGACTGATCATGCACTGATCACGTGACTGATCATGCACTGATCACGTGGCTATCATGCACTGCTCACGTGGCTGATCATGCCATGATCACGCAGCTACCATGTACTGGTCACATGACTGATCATGCACTGATCACGTGACTGATCATGCAGTGATCACGTGGCTATCATGAACTACTCACGTGGCTGATCATGCAATGATCATGTAGCTACCATGTACAGGTCACGTGAATGATCATACACCCATCAGGTGACTGATCATGCACTGATCACGTGGCTATCATGCACTGATCACGAGACTGATCATGCACTGTTCACGCCTATATCATGCACTGATCACATGACTGCCCGTGCACTGATCACGTGGATGATCATACACTAATCTTGTGACAGATCATGCACTGATCACGTGGCTGATCATGCACTGATACCGTGACTGAGCATGGACTGATCACATGACTATCATGTAGTGATCACGTGACTTAATGGCGCTGATCATGTGACTGATCATGCGCTGATCATGTTTGCTATCATACACTGATCATGTGCCTCTGGAGGCAATAAACAAAGAGCTGAGTAGGCACGAATCAAACAGTCAGCAGGCAATAATCATGGAACACAGGTGCGAGGAATCATGCTGCTCAGCTGGCAATAATCAAGCAGCTGAGCATGCAGGAATCGTGCAGCTCAGCTGGCAATTGTCAAGCAGATGAGCAGACAGTAATCACGCAGCTCAGCAGGCCCAGATCACGTGACTGAGCATGCACTGTTCACGTGGCTGATCATACACTGATCACGTGATGATCATGCACTGATCACTTGGATATCATGCACTGATCACGTGGCTGATCATACACTGTTCACGTGTCTGACCATGCACTGATCACGTGGCTGATCATACACTGCTCACGTAACTGATCATGCACTGATCACGTGGCTATCATGCACTGATCACGTGGCTGAACATGCACTGTTCACGTGGCTGATCACACACCTGTCACGTGACATATCATGCACTGATCACGTGGCACTCATGCACTGATCACGCGGATGATCATACTCTGCTCACATAACTCATGCACACATCACGTAGCTATCATGCACTGCTCACGTGGCTCGTCATGGAATGATCACGTAGCAACCATATACCGGTAACGTGACTGATCATGCAAAGATCACGTGAATGATCATGCACTGTTCACGTGACTGATCATGTACTGATCACGTGACTGATCATGCACTGACCACGTGGCTATCATGCTCTGCTCACGTGGCTGATCATGCAACGATCACGTAGCAACCATGTACTGGTCACGTGACTGATCATGCACTGATCACGTAATTGATCCTGCACTGATCACGTGGCTCATCATGCACTGATCACGTGGCTGATCACACATGTATCACGTGACTGATCATGCACTGATCCCGTGGCTCTCATGCACTGATCACGTGGCTGTCATGCACTGATCACGTGGATATCATGCACTGATCATGTGGCTGATCACACACGTATCACATGACTGATCATGCACTGATCACGTGGCTATCATGCACTGATCACGTGGCTGATCAGGCAATGATCACGTAGCTACCATGTACTGGTCACGTGACTGATCATGCACTGAGCACGTAATTGATCATGCACTGATCATGTGGCTGATCATGCACTGATCACGTGGCTGATCATACACTGATCACATAACTGATCATGCACTGATCACGTGACTGATCATGCACTGATCACGTGGCTATCATGCACTGATCACTTGGCTGGACATACACTGATCACGTGCCTGGTCATGCACTGATCACGTGGCTGATCATGCACTGATCACGTGACTGATCATGCACTGATCTCGTGTCTGATCATGCACTGATCACGTGGCTATCATGCACTGCTCACATGGCTGATCATGCCATGATCACGCAGCTACCATGTACTGGTCACATGACTGATCATGCACTGATCACGTGACTGATCATGCAGTGATCACGTGGCTATCATGAACTACTCACGTGGCTGATCATGCAATGATCATGTAGCTACCATGTACAGGTCACGTGAATGATCATACACCCATCAGGTGACTGATCATGCACTGATCACGTGGCTATCATGCACTGATCACGAGACTGATCATGCACTGTTCACGTCTATATCATGCACTGATCACATGACTGCCCGTGCACTGATCACGTGGATGATCATACACTAATCTTGTGACAGATCATGCACTGATCACGTGGCTGATCATGCACTGATACCGTGACTGAGCATGGACTGATCACATGACTATCATGTAGTGATCACGTGACTTAATGGCGCTGATCATGTGACTGATCATGCGCTGATCATGTTTGCTATCATACACTGATCATGTGCCTCTGGAGGCAATAAACAAAGAGCTGAGTAGGCACGAATCAAACAGTCAGCAGGCAATAATCATGGAACTCAGGTGTGAGGAATCATGCTGCTCAGCTGGCAATAATCAAGCAGCTGAACAGGCAGGAATTACCCAGCACAGCTGGCAATTGTCAAGCAGATGACAGGCAGGAATCGTGCAGCTCAGCTGGCAATTGTCAAGCAGATGAGCAGACAGTAATCACGCAGCTCAGCAGGCCCAGATCACGTGACTGAGCATGCACTGTTCACGTGGCTGATCATACACTGATCACGTGATGATCATGCACTGATCACTTGGATATCATGCACTGATCACGTGGCTGATCATACACTGTTCACGTGTCTGACCATGCACTGATCACGTGGCTGATCATACACTGCTCACGTAACTGATCATGCACTGTTCACGTGGCTATCATGCACTGATCACGTGGCTGATCATGCACTGATCACGTAACTGATCATGCACTGATCACGTGGCTACCATGTACTGATCACGTGACTGATCATGCACTGATCACGTGGCTGATCATACACTGATCACATAACTGATCATGCACTGATCACGTGGCTCTCATGCACTGATCACGTGATATCATGCACTGATCACGGCTGATCACACACGTGTCACATGACTGATCATGCACTGATCACCTGGCTATCATGCACTGATCACGTGGCTATCATGCACTGATCACGTGGCTGATCAAGCAATGATCACGTAGCTACCATGTACTGGTCACGTGACTGATCATGCACTGATCACGTGGCTGATCATACACTGATCACATAACTGATCATGCACTGATCACGTGACTGATCATGCACTGATCACGTGGCTATCATGCACTGATCACTTGGCTGACATACACTGATCACGTGCCTGGTCATGCACTGATCACGTGGCTGATCATGCACTGATCACGTGACTGATCATGCACTGATCTCGTGTCTGATCATGCACTGATCACGTGGCTATCATGCACTGCTCACTTGGCTGATCATGCCTTGATCACGCAGCTACCATGTACTGGTCACATGACTGATCATGCACTGATCACGTGACTGATCATGCAGTGATCACGTGGCTATCATGAACTACTCACGTGGCTGATCATGCAATGATCATAGCTGCTCATGTACAGGTCACGTGAATGATCATACACCCATCAGGTGACTCATCATGCACTGATCACGTGGCTATCATGAACTGATCACGAGACTGAGCATGGACTGACCACATGAGTATCATGTAGTGATCACGTGACTTAATGCGCTGATCATGTGACTGATCATGCGCTGATCATGTTTGCTATCATACAGTGATCATGTGCCTCTGGAGGCAATAAACAAAGAGCTGAGTAGGCACGAATCAAACAGTCAGCAGGCAATAATCATGGAACTCAGCTGAGAGGAATCATGCTGCTCAGCTGGCAATAATAAAGCAGCTGAGCAGGCAGGAATTACGCAGCACAGCTGGCAATTGTCAAGCAGATGACAGGCAGGAATCGTGCAGCTCAGCTGGCAATTGTCAAGCAGATGAGCAGACAGTAATCACGAAGCTCAGCAGGCCCTGATCACGTGACTGAGCATGCACTGTTCACGTGGCTGATCATACACTGATCACGTGATGATCATGCACTGATCACTTGGATATCATGCACTGATCACGTGGCTGATCATGCACTGATCACGTGACTGATCATGCACTGATCTCGTGTCTGATCATGCACTGATCACGTGGCTATCATGCACTGCTAACCTGGCTGATCATGCGATGATCACGCAGCTACCATGTACTGGTCACATGACTGAACATGCACTCATCACGTGACTGATCATGCAGTGATCACGTGGCTATCATGCACTACTCACGTGGCTGATTATGCAATGATAATGTAGCTACCATGTACAGGTCACGTGAATGATCATACACCCATCAGGTGACTGATCATGCACTGATCACGTGGCTATCATGCACTGATCACGAGACTGATCATGCACTCTTCACATCTATATCATGCACTGATCACATGACTGCCCATGCACTGATCACGTGGATGATCATACACTAATCTTGTGACAGATCATGCACTGATCACGTGGCTGATCATGCACTGATACCGTGACTGAGCATGGACTGATCACATGACTATCATGTAGTGATCACGTCACTTAATGGCGCTGATCATGTGACTGATCATGCGCTGATCATGTTTGCTATCATACACTGATCATGTGCCTCTGGAGGCAATAAACAAAGAGCTGAGTAGGCACGAATCAAACAGTCAGCAGGCAATAATCATGGAACTCAGTTGTGAGGAATCATGACGCTCAGCTGGCAATAATCAAGCAGCTGAGCAGGCAGGAATTAGGCAGCACAGCTGGCAATTGTCAAGCAGATGACAGGCAGGAATCGTGCAGCTCAGGTGGCAATTGTCAAGCAGATGAGCAGACAGTAATCACGCAGCTCAGCAGGCCCAGATCACGTGACTGAACATGCACTGTTCACGTGGCTGATCATACACTGATCACGTGATTGATCATGCACTGATCACTTGGATATCATGCACTGATCACGTGGCTGATCATACACTGTTCACGTGTCTGACAATGCAGTGCTCATGTGGATGATCATACACTCCTCATGTAACTGATCATGCACTGATCACGTGGCTATCATGCACTGATCACGTGGCTGAACATGCACTGTTCACGTGGCTGATCACACACCTGTCACGTGACATATCATGCACTGATCACGTGGCACTCATGCACTGATCACGTGGCTGATCATACTCTGCTCACGTAACTCATGCACACATCACGTGGCTATCATGCACTGCTCACGTGGCTCGTCATGGAATGATCACGTAGCAACCATATACTGGTAACGTGACTGATCATGCAAAGATCACGTAAATGATCATGCACTGTTCACGTGACTGATCATGTACTGATCACGTGACTGATGATGCACTGACCATGTGACTATCATGCTCTGCTCACGTGGCTGATCTTGCAACGATCACGTAGCAACCATGTACTGGTCACGTGACTGATCATGCACAGATCACGTAATTGATCCTGCACTGATCACGTGGCTCATCATGCACTGATCACGTGGCTGATCACACATGTATCACGTGACTGATCATGCACTGATCACGTGGCTGTCATGCACTGATCACGTGGATATCATGCACTGATCACGTGGCTGATCACACATGTATCACATGACTGATCATGCACTGATCACGTGGCTATCATGCACTGCTCACGTGGCTGACCATGCCATGATCATGCAGCTACCATGTACTGGTCACATGACTGATCATGCACTGATCACGTGACTGATCATGCAGTGATCACGTGGCTATCATGAACTACTCACGTGGCTGATCATGCAATGATCATGTAGCTACCATGTACAGGTCACGTGAATGATCATACACCCCTCAGGTGACTCATCATGCACTGATCACATGGCTATCATGCACTGATCACGAGACTGATAATGCACTGTTCACGTCTATATCATGCACTGATCACATGACTGCCCGTGCACTGATCACGTGGATGATCATACACTAATCTTGTGACAGATCATGCACTGATCACGGGGCTGATCATGCACTGATACCGTGACTGAACATGGACTGATCTCTTGTCTGATCATGCACTGATCACGTGGCTATCATGCACTGCTCACGTGGCTGATCATGCACTGATACCGTGACTGAGCATGGACTGATCACATGACTCTCATGTAGTGATCACGTGACTTAATGGCGCTGATCATGTGACTGATCATGCGCTGATCATGTTTGCTATCATACACTGATCATGTGCCTCTGGAGGCAATAAACAAAGAGCTGAGTAGGCACGAATCAAACAGTCAGCAGGCAATAATCATGGAACTCAGATGTGAGGAATCATGCTGCTCAGCTGGCAATAATCAAGCAGCTGAGCAGGCAGGAATTAGGCAGCATAGCAGGCAATTGTCAAGCAGATGACAGGCAGGAATCGTGCAGCTCAGGTGGCAATTGTCAAGCAGATGAGCAGACAGTAATCACGCAGCTCAGCAGGCCCTGATCACGTGACTGAACATGCACTGGTCACGTGGCTGATCATACACTGATCACGTGACTGATCATGCACTGATGTCGTGTCTGATCATGCACTGAACACGTGGCTATCATGCACTGCTCACGTGTCTCGTCATGGAATGATTAGGTAGCAACCATGTACTGGTAACGTGACTGATCATGCAAAGATCACGTAAATGATCATGCACTGTTCACGTGACTGATCATGTACTGATCACGTGACTGATCATGCACTGACCACGTGGCTATCATGCTCTGCTCACGTGGCTGATCATACTCTGCTCACGTAACTCATGCACACATCACGTGGCTATCATGCACTGCTCACGTGGCTCGTCATGGAATGATCACGTAGCAACCATATACTGGTAACGTGACTGATCATGCAAAGATCACGTAAATGATCATGCACTGTTTACGTGACTGATCATGTGCTGATCACGTGACTGATCATGCACTGACCACGTGGCTATCATGCTCTGCTCACGTGGCTGATCATGCAACGATCACGTAGCAACCATGTACTGGTCAGGTGACTTATCATGCACTGATCACGTAATTGATCCTGCACTGATCACGTGGCTCATCATGCACTGATCACGTGGCTGATCACACATGTATCACGTGACTGATCATGCACTGATCACGTGCCTCTCATGCACTGATCACGTGGCTGTCATGCACTGATCACGTGGATATCATGCACTGATCAGGTGGCTGATCACACACGTATCACATAACTGATCATGCACTGATCACGTGGCTATCATGCACTGATCACGTGGCTATCATGCACTGATCATGTGGCTGATCAGGCAATGATCACGTAGCTACCATGTACTGGTCACGTGACTGATCATGCACTGAACACGTAATTGATCATGCACTGATCATGTGGCTGATCATGCACTGATCACGTGGCTGATCATACACTGATTCCATATCTGATCATGCACTGATCACGTGACTGATCATGCACTGATCACGTGCTATCATGCACTGATCACTTGGCTGACATACACTGATCACGTGCCTGGTCATGCACTGAACACGTGGCTGATCATGCACTGATCACGTGACTGATCATGCACTGATCTCGTGTCTGATCATGCACTGATCACGTGGCTATCATGCACTGCTCACGTGGCTGATCATGCGATGATCACGCAGCAACCATGTACTGGTCACATGACTGATCATGCACTGATCACGTGACTGATCATGCAGTGATCACGTGGATATCATGCACTACTCACGTGGCTGATCATGCAATGATCATGCAGCTACCATGTACAGGTCACGTGAATTATCATACACCCATCAGGTGACTGATCATGCACTGATCACGTGGCTGATCATGCACTGATACTGTGACTGAGCATGGACTGATCACATGACTATCATGTAGTGATCACGTGACTTAATGGCGCTGATCATGTGACTGATCATGTGCTGATCATGTTTGCTATCATACACTGATCATGTGGCTCTGGAGGCAATAAACAAAGAGCTGAGTAGGCACGAATCAAACAGTCAGCAGGAAATAGTCATGGAACTCAGCTGTGAGGAATCATGCTGCTCAGCTGGCAATAATCAAGCAGCTGAGCAGGCAGGAATTACGCAGCACAGCTGGCAATTGTCAAGCAGATGACAGGCAGGAATCGTGCAGCTCAGCTGGCAATTGTCAAGCAGATGAGCAGACAGTAATCACGCAGCTCAGCAGGCCCTGATCACGTTACTGAACATGCACTGTTCACGTGGCTGATCATACACTGATCACGTGATGATCATGCACTGATCACTTGGATATCATGCACTGATCACGTGGCTGATCATGCACTGATCACGTGACTGATCATGCACTGATCTCGTGTCTGATCATGCACTGATCACGTGGCTATCATGCACTGCTAACCTGGCTGATCATGCGATGATCACGCAGCTACCATGTACTGGTCACATGACTGATCATGCACTGATCACGTGACTGATCATGCAGTGATCACGTGGCTATCATGAACTACTCACGTGGCTGATCATGCAATGATCATGTAGCTACCATGTACAGGTCACGTGAATGATCATACACCCATCAGGTGACTCATCATGCACTGATCACGTGGCTATCATGCACTGATCACGAGACTGATCATGCACTCTTCACGTCTATATCATGCACTGATCACATGACTGCCCATGCACTGATCACGTGGATGATCATACACTAATCTTGTGACAGATCATGCACTGATCACGTGGCTGATCATGCACTGATACCGTGACTGAGCATGGACTGATCACATGACTATCATGTAGTGATCACGTCACTTAATGGCGCTGATCATGTGACTGATCATGCGCTGATCATGTTTGCTATCATACACTGATCATGTGCCTCTGGAGGCAATAAACAAAGAGCTGAGTAGGCACGAATCAAACAGTCAGCAGGCAATAATCATGGAACTCAGTTGTGAGGAATCATGACGCTCAGCTGGCAATAATCAAGCAGCTGAGCAGGCAGGAATTAGGCAGCACAGCTGGCAATTGTCAAGCAGATGACAGGCAGGAATCGTGCAGCTCAGGTGGCAATTGTCAAGCAGATGAGCAGACAGTAATCACGCAGCTCAGCAGGCCCAGATCACGTGACTGAACATGCACTGTTCACGTGGCTGATCATACACTGATCACGTGATTGATCATGCACTGATCACTTGGATATCATGCACTGATCACGTGGCTGATCATACACTGTTCACGTGTCTGACAATGCAGTGCTCATGTGGATGATCATACACTGCTCATGTAACTGATCATGCACTGATCACGTGGCTATCATGCACTGATCACGTGGCTGAACATGCACTGTTCACGTGGCTGATCACACACCTGTCACGTGACATATCATGCACTGATCACGTGGCACTCATGCACTGATCACGTGGCTGATCATACTCTGCTCACGTAACTCATGCACACATCACGTGGCTATCATGCACTGCTCACGTGGCTCGTCATGGAATGATCACGTAGCAACCATATACTGGTAACGTGACTGATCATGCAAAGATCACGTAAATGATCATGCACTGTTCACGTGACTGATCATGTACTGATCACGTGACTGATCATGCACTGACCACGTGGCTATCATGCTCTGCTCACGTGGCTGATCTTGCAACGATCACGTAGCAACCATGTACTGGTCACGTGACTGATCATGCACATCACGTAATTGATCCTGCACTGATCACGTGGCTCATCATGCACTGATCACGTGGCTGATCACACATGTATCACGTGACTGATCATGCACTGATCACGTGGCTGTCATGCACTGATCACGTGGATATCATGCACTGATCACGTGGCTGATCACACATGTATCACATGACTGATCATGCACTGATCACGTGGCTATCATGCACTGCTCACGTGGCTGACCATGCCATGATCACGCAGCTACCATGTACTGGTCAGATGACTGATCATGCACTGATCACGTGACTGATCATGCAGTGATCACGTGGCTATCATGAACTACTCACGTGGCTGATCATGCAATGATCATGTAGCTACCATGTACAGGTCACGTGAATGATCATACACCCCTCAGGTGACTCATCATGCACTGATCACATGGCTATCATGCACTGATCACGAGACTGATAATGCACTGTTCACGTCTATATCATGCACTGATCACATGACTGCCCGTGCACTGATCACGTGGATGATCATACACTAATCTTGTGACAGATCATGCACTGATCACGTGGCTGATCATGCACTGATACCGTGACTGAGCATGGACTGATCTCTTGTCTGATCATGCACTGATCACGTGGCTATCATGCACTGCTCACGTGGCTGATCATGCACTGATACCGTGACTGAGCATGGACTGATCACATGACTCTCATGTAGTGATCACATGACTTAATGGCGCTGATCATGTGACTGATCATGCGCTGATCATGTTTGCTATCATACAGTGATCATGTGCCTCTGGAGGCAATAAACAAAGAGCTGAGTAGACATGAATCAAATAGTCAGCAGGCAATAATCATTGAACTCAGGTGTGAGGAATCATGCTGCTCAGTTGGCAATAATCAAGCAGCTGAACAGGCAGGAATTACGCAGCACAGCTGGCAATTGTCAAGCAGATGACAGGCAGGAATCCTGCAGCTCAGCTGGCAATTGTCAAGCAGATGAGCAGACAGTAATCACGCAGCTCAGCAGGCCCAGAACACGTGACTGAGCATGCACTGTTCACGTGGCTGATCATACACTGATCACGTGATGATCATGCACTGATCACTTGGATATCATGCACTGATCACGTGGCTGATCATACACTGCTCACGTAACTGATCATGCACTGATCACGTGGCTATCATGCACTGATCACGTGGCTGAACATGCACTGTTCACGTGGCTGATCACACACCTGTCACGTGACATATCATGCACTGATCACGTGGCACTCATGCACTGATCACGTGGCTGATCATACTCTGCTCACGTAACTCATGCACACATCACGTGGCTATCATGCACTGCTCACGTGGCTCGTCATGGAATGATCACGTAGCAACCATATACTGGTAACGTGACTGATCATGCAAAGATCACGTAAATGATCATGCACTGTTCACGTGACTGATCATGTACTGATCACGTGACTGATCATGCACTGACCACGTGGCTATCATGCTCTGCTCACGTGGCTGATCATGCAACCATCACGTAGCAACCATGTACTGGTCAGGTGACTGATCATGCACTGATCACGTAATTGATCCTGCACTGATCACGTGGCTCTGATGCACTGATCACGTGGTTGTCATGCACTGATCACGTGGATATCATGCACTGTTCATGTGGCTGATCACACACGTATCACATGACTGATGATGCACTGATCACGTGGCTATCATGCACTGATCACGTGGCTATCATGCACTGATCATGTGGCTGATCAGGCAATGATCACGTAGCTACCATGTACTTGTCACGTGGCTGGTCATACACTGATCACATAACTGATCATGCACTGATCACGTGACTGATCATGAACTGATCAGGTGGCTATCATGCACTGATCACTTGGCTGGACATACACTGATCACGTGCCTGGTCATGCACTGATCACGTGGCTGATCATGCACTGATCACGTGACTGATCATGCACTGATCACGTGGCTATCATGCACTGATCACTTGGCTGGACATACACTGATCACGTGCCTGGTCATGCACTGATCACGTGGCTGATCATGCACTGATCACGTGACTGATCATGCACTGATCTCGTGTCTGATCATGCACTGATCACGTGGCTGATCACACACGTATCACATGACTGATCATGCACTGATCACGTGGCTATCATGCACTGATCACGTGGCTATCATGCACTGATCATGTGGCTGATCAGGCAATGATCACGTAGCTACCATGTACTGGTCACGTGACTGATCATGCACTGATCACGTAATTGATCATGCACTGATCATGTGGCTGATCATGCACTGATCACGTGGCTGATCATACACTGATCACATAACTGAACATGCACTGATCATGTGGCTGATCATGCACTGATCACGTGGCTATCATGCACTGATCACTTGGCTGGACATACACTGATCACGTGCCTGGTCATGCACTGATCACGTGGCTGATCATGCACTGATCACGTGACTGATCATGCACTGATCTCGTGTCTGATCATGCACTGATCACGTGGCTATCATGCACTGCTCACGTGGCTGATCATACCATGATCAGGCAGCTACCACGTACTGGTCACATGACTGATCATGCACTGATCACGTGACTGATCATGCAGTGATCACGTGGCTGATCATGCACTGATACCGTGAGTGAGCATGGACTGATCACATGACTATCTTGTAGTGATCACGTGACTTAATGGCGCTGATCATGTGACTGATCATGCGCTGATCATGTTTGCTATCATACACTGATCATGTGCCTCTGGAGGCAATAAACAAAGAGCTGAGTAGGCACGAATCAAACAGTCAGCAGGCAATAATCATGGAACTCAGATGTGAGGAATCATGCTGCTCAGCTGGCAATAATCAAGCAGCTGAGCAGGCAGGAATTAGGCAGCATAGCAGGCAATTGTCAAGCAGATGACAGGCAGGAATCGTGCAGCTCAGGTGGCAATTGTCAAGCAGATGAGCAGACAGTAATCACGCAGCTCAGCAGGCCCTGATCACGTGACTGAACATGCACTGGTCACGTGGCTGATCATACACTGATCACGTGACTGATCATGCACTGATGTCGTGTCTGATCATGCACTGAACACGTGGCTATCATGCACTGCTCACGTGTCTCGTCATGGAATGATTAGGTAGCAACCATGTACTGGTAACGTGACTGATCATGCAAAGATCACGTAAATGATCATGCACTGTTCACGTGACTGATCATGTACTGATCACGTGACTGATCATGCACTGACCACGTGGCTATCATGCTCTGCTCACGTGGCTGATCATACTCTGCTCACGTAACTCATGCACACATCACGTGGCTATCATGCACTGCTCACGTGGCTCGTCATGGAATGATCACGTAGCAACCATATACTGGTAACGTGACTGATCATGCAAAGATCACGTAAATGATCATGCACTGTTTACGTGACTGATCATGTGCTGATCACGTGACTGATCATGCACTGACCACGTGGCTATCATGCTCTGCTCAAGTGGCTGATCATGCAACGATCACGTAGCAACCATGTACTGGTCAGGTGACTTATCATGCACTGATCACGTAATTGATCCTGCACTGATCACGTGGCTCATCATGCACTGATCACGTGGCTGATCACACATGTATCACGTGACTGATCATGCACTGATCACGTGCCTCTCATGCACTGATCACGTGGCTGTCATGCACTGATCACGTGGATATCATGCACTGATCAGGTGGCTGATCACACACGTATCACATAACTGATCATGCACTGATCACGTGGCTATCATGCACTGATCACGTGGCTATCATGCACTGATCATGTGGCTGATCAGGCAATGATCACGTAGCTACCATGTAATGGTCACGTGACTGATCATGCACTGAACACGTAATTGATCATGCACTGATCATGTGGCTGATCATGCACTGATCACGTGGCTGATCATACACTGATTCCATATCTGATCATGCACTGATCACGTGACTGATCATGCACTGATCACGTGCTATCATGCACTGATCACTTGGCTGGACATACACTGATCACGTGCCTCGTCATGCACTGAACACGTGGCTGATCATGCACTGATCACGTGACTGATCATGCACTGATCTCGTGTCTGATCATGCACTGATCACGTGGCTATCATGCACTGCTCACGTGGCTGATCATGCGATGATCACGCAGCAACCATGTACAGGTCACATGACTGATCATGCACTGATCACGTGACTGATCATGCAGTGATCACGTGGATATCATGCACTACTCACGTGGCTGATCATGCAATGATCATGCAGCTACCATGTACAGGTCACGTGAATTATCATACACCCATCAGGTGACTGATCATGCACTGATCACGTGGCTGATCATGCACTGATACTGTGACTGAGCATGGACTGATCACATGACTATCATGTAGTGATCACGTGACTTAATGGCGCTGATCATGTGACTGATCATGTGCTGATCATGTTTGCTATCATACACTGATCATGTGGCTCTGGAGGCAATAAACAAAGAGCTGTGTAGGCACGAATCAAACAGTCAGCAGGAAATAGTCATGGAACTCAGCTGTGAGGAATCATGCTGCTCAGCTGGCAATAATCAAGCAGCTGAGCAGGCAGGAATTACGCAGCACAGCTGGCCATTGTCAAGCAGATGACAGGCAGGAATCGTGCAGCTCAGCTGGCAATTGTCAAGCAGATGAGCAGACAGTAATCACGCAGCTCAGCAGGCCCTGATCACGTTACTGAACATGCACTGTTCACGTGGCTGATCATACACTGATCACGTGATGATCATGCACTGATCACTTGGATATCATGCACTGATCACGTGGCTGAACATGCACTGATCACGTGGCTGATCATACACTGCTCGCGTAACTGATCATGCACTGATCACGTGGCACTCATGCACTGATCACGTGGCTGATCATACTCTGCTCACGTAACTCATGCACACATCACGTGGCTATCATGCACTGCTCACGTGGCTCGTCATGGAATGATCACGTAGCTACCATATACTGGTAACGTGACTGATCATGCAAAGATCACGTAAAGGAACATGCATTGTTCACGTGACTGATCATGTACTGATCACGTGACTGATCATGCACTGACCACGTGGCTATCATGCTCTGCTCACGTGCTGATCATGCAATGATCACGTAGCAACCATGTACTGGTCACGTGACTAATCATGCACTGATCACGTAATTGATCCTGCACTGATCACGTGGCTCATCATGCACTGATCACGTGGCTGATCATACACTGATCACATAACTGATCATGCACTGATCACGTGACTGATCATGCACTGATCACGTGGCTATCATGCACTGATCACTTGGCTGGACATACACTGATAACGTGCCTGCTCATGCACTGATCACGTGACTGATCATGCACTGATCACGTGACTATCATGCACTGATCACGTGGCTATCATGCACTGCTCACGTGGCTCGTCATGGAATGATCACGTAGCAACCATATACTGGTAACGTGACTGATCATGCAAAGATCACGTAAATGATCATGCACTGTTCACGTGACTGATCATGTACTGATCACGTGACTGATCATGCACTGACCACGTGGCTATCATGCTCTGCTCAGGTGGCTGATCATGCAACGATCACGTAGCAACCATGTACTGGTCACGTGACTGATCATGCACTGATCAGGTAATTGATCCTGCACTGATCACGTGGCTCATCATGCACTGATCACGTGGCTGATCACACATGTATCACGTGACTGATCATGCACTGATCCCGTGGCTCTCATGCACTGATCACGTGGCTGTCATGCACTGATCACGTGGATATCATGCACTGATCATGTGGTTGATCACACACATATCACATGACTGATCATGCACTGATCACGTGGCTATCATGCACTGATCACGTGGCTATCATGCACTGATCACGTGGCTTATCAGGCAATGATCACGTGGCTGATCATACACTGATCACATAATTGATCATGCACTGATCACGTGACTGATCATGCACTGATCACGTGGCTATCATGCACTGATCACTTGGCTGGACATACACTGATCACGTGCATGGTCATGCACTGATCACGTGGCTGATCATGCCCTGATCACGTGACTGATCATGCACTGATCTCCTGTCTGATCATGCACTGATCACGTGACTGATCATACAATGATCTCGTGTCTGATCATGCACTGATCACGTGGCTATCATGCACTGCTCACGTGGCTGATCATGCCATGATCACGCAGCTACCATGTACTGGTCACTTGACTGATCATGCACTGATCACGTGACTGATCATGCAGTGATCACGTGGCTATCATGAACTACTCACGTGGCTGATCATGCAATGATCATGTGGCTACCATGTACAGGTCACGTGAATGATCATACACCCATCAGGTGACTGATCATGCACTGATCACGTGGCTATCATGCACTGATCACGAGACTGATCATGCACTGTTCACGTCTATATCATGCACTGATCACATGACTGCCCGTGCACTGATCACGTGGATGATCATACACTAATCTTGTGACAGATCATGCACTGATCACGTGGCTGATCATGCACTGATACCGTGACTGAGCATGGACTGATCACATGACTATCATGTAGTGATCACGTGACTTAATGGCGCTGATCATGTGACTGATCATGCGCTGATCATGTTTGCTATCATACACTGATCATGTGCCTCTGGAGGCAATAAACAAAGAGCTGAGTAGGCACGAATCAAACAGTCAGCAGGCAATAATCATGGAACTCAGGTGTGAGGAATCATGCTGCTCAGCTGGCAATAATAAAGCAGCTGAGCAGGCAGGAATTACGCAGCACAGCTGGCAATTGTCAAGCAGATGACAGGCAGGAATCGTGCAGCTCAGCTGGCAATTGTCAAGCAGATGAGCAGACAGGAATCACGCAGCTCAGCAGGCCCAGATCACGTGACTGAGCATGCACTGTTCAAGTGGCTGATCATACACTGATCACGTGATGATCATGTACTGATCACTTGGATATCATGCACTGATCACGTGGCTGATCATACACTGTTCACGTGTCTGACCATGCACTGATCACGTGGCTGATCATACACTGCTCACGTAACTGATCATGCACTGATCACGTGGCTATCATGCACTGATCACGTGGCTGAACATGCACTGTTCACGTGGCTGATCACAGACCTGTCACGTGACATATCATGCACTGATCACGTGGCACTCATGCACTGATCACGTGGCTGATCATACTCTGCTCACGTAACTCATGCACACATCACGTGGCTATCATGCACTGCTCACGTGGCTCGTCATGGAATGATCACGTAGCAACCATATACTGGTAACGTGACAGATCATGCAAAGATCACGTAAATGATCATGCACTGTTCACATGACTGATCATGTACTGATCACGTGACTGATCATGCACTGACCACGTGGCTATCATGCACTGATCATGTGGCTGATCAGGCAATGATCACGTAGCTACCATGTACTGGTCACGTGACTGATCATGCACTGAGCACGTAATTGATCATGCACTGATCATGTGGCTGATCATGCGCTGATCACGTGGCTGATCATACACTGATCACATAACTGATCATGCACTGATCACGTGACTGATCATGCACTGATCACGTGGCTATCATGCACTGCTCAAGTGGCTGATCATGCAATGATCACGCAGCTACCATGTACTGGTCACATGACTGAGCATGCACTGATCACGTAATTGATCATGCACTGATCATGTGGCTGATCATGCACTGATCACGAGACTGATCATGCACTGTTCACGTCTATATCATGCACTGATCACATGACTGCCCGTGCACTGATCACCTGGATGATCATACACTAATCTTGTGACAGATCATGCACTGATCACGTGGCTGATCATGCACTGATACCGTGACTGAGCATGGACTGATCACATGACTATCATGTAGTGTTCACGTGACTTAATGGCGCTGATCATGTGACTGATCATGCGCTGATCATGTTTGCTATCATACACTGATCATGTGCCTCTGGAGGCAATAAACAAAGAGCTGAGTAGGCACGAATCAAACAGTCAGCAGGCAATAATCATGGAACTCAGGTGTGAGGAATCATGCTGCTCAGCTGGCAATAATCAAGCAGCTGAGCAGGCAGGAATTGCGCAGCACAGCTGGCAATTGTCAAGCAGATGACAGGCAGGAATCGTGCAGCTCAGCTGGCAATTGTCAAGCAGATGAGCAGACAGGAATCACGCAGCTCAGCAGGCCCAGATCACGTGACTGAGCATGCACTGTTCACGTGGCTGATCATACACTGTTCACGTGTCTGACCATGCACTGATCACGTGGCTGATCATACACTGCTCACGTAACTGATCATGCACTGATCACGTGGCTATCATGCACTGATCACGTGGCTGAACATGCACTGTTCACGTGGCTGATCACACACCTGTCACGTGACATATCCTGCACTGATCACGTGGCACTCATGCACTGATCACGTGGCTGATCATACTCTGCTCACGTAACTCATGCACACATCGCGTGGCTATCATGCACTGCTCACGTGGCTCGTCATGGAATGATCACGTAGCAACCACATACTGGTAACGTGACTGAACATGCAAAGATCACGTAAATGATCATGCACTGTTCACGTGACTGATCATGTACTGATCACGTGACTGATCATGCACTGACCACGTGGCTATCATGCTCTGCTCACGTGGCTGATCATGCAACGATCACGTAGCAACCATGTACTGGTCACGTGACTGATCATGCACTGATCACGTAATTGATCCTGCACTGATCACGTGGCTCATCATGCACTGATCACGTGGCTGATCACACATGTATCACGTGACTGATCATGCACTGATCCCGTGGCTCTCATGCACTGATCACGTGGCTGTCATGCACTGATCACGTGGATATCATGCACTGATCATGTGGCTGATCACACACGTATCACATGACTGATCATGCACTGATCACGTGGCTATCATGCACTGATCACGTGGCTGATCAGGCAATGATCACGTACCTACCATGTACTGGTCACGTGACTGATCATGCACTGAGCACGTAATTGATCATGCACTGATCATGTGGCTGATCATGCACTGATCACGTGGCTGATCATACACTGATCACATAACTGATCATGCACTGATCACGTGACTGATCATGCACTGATCACGTGCTATCATGCACTGATCACTTGGCTGGACATACACTGATCACGTGCCTGGTCATGCACTGATCACGTGGCTGATCATGCACTGATCACGTGACTGATCATGCACTGATCTCGTGTCTGATCATGCACTGATCACGTGGCTATCATGCACTGATCACGTGGCTGATCATGCCATGATCACGTAGCTACCATGTACTGGTCACGTGACTGATCATGCACTGATCACGTGACTGATCATGCACTGATCACGTGGTGATCATGCACTGATCACGTGGCTGATCATGCACTGATCACGTGGCTGATCATGCAATGATCACGTAGCTACCATGTACTGGTCACGTGACTGATCATGTACTGAGCACGTGACTGATCATGCACTGATCACGTGGCTGATCATGCGCTGATCATGTGGCTGATCATACACTGATCACATAACTGACCATGCACTGATCACGTGACTGATCATGCACTGATCACGTAATTATCATGCACTGATCACGTGGCTGATCATGCCATGATCACGCAGCTATCATGTACTGGTCACATGACTGAGCATGCACTGATCACGTGACTGATCATGCAGTGATCACGTGGCTATCATGAACTACTCACGTGGCTGTTCATGCAATGATCACGCAGCTACCATGTACAGGTCACGTGAATGATCATACACCCATCACGTGACTGATCATGCACTGATCACGTGGCTATCATGCACTGATCACGAGACTGATCATGCACTGTTCACGTCTATATCATGCACTGATCACATGACTGCCCGTGCACTGATCACGTGGATGATCATACACTAATCTTGTGACAGATCATGCACTGATCACGTGGCTGATCATGCACTGATACCGTGACTGAGCATGGACTGATCACATGACTATCATGTAGTGATCACGTGACTTAATGGCGCTGATCATGTGACTGATCATACGCTGATCATGTTTGCTATCATACACTGATCATGTGCCTCTGGAGGCAATAAACAAAGAGCTGAGTAGGCACGAATCAAACAGTCAGCAGGCAATAATCATGGAACTCAGGTGTGAGGAATCATGCTGCTCAGCTGGCAATAATCAAGCAGCTGAGCATGCAGGAATCGTGCAGCTCAGCTGGCAATTGTCAAGCAGATGAGCAGACAGTAATCACGCAGCTCAGCAGGCCCAGATCACGTGACTGAGCATGCACTGTTCACGTGGCTGATCATACACTGATAACGTGATGATCATGTACTGATCACTTGGATATCATGCACTGATCACGTGGCTGATCATACACTGTTCACGTGTCTGACCATGCACTGATCACGTGGCTGATCATACACTGCTCACGTAACTGATCATGCACTGATCACGTGGCTATCATGCACTGATCACGTGGCTGAACATGCACTGTTCACGTGGCTGATCACACACCTGTCACGTGACATATCCTGCACTGATCACGTGGCACTCATGCACTGATCACGTGGCTGATCATACTCTGCTCACGTAACTCATGCACACATCGCGTGGCTATCATGCACTGCTCACGTGGCTCGTCATGGAATGATCACGTAGCAACCATATACTGGTAACGTGACTGAACATGCAAAGATCACGTGAATGATCATGCACTGTTCACGTGACTGATCATGTACTGATCACGTGACTGATCATGCACTGACCACGTGGCTATCATGCTCTGCTCACGTGGCTGATCATGCAACGATCACGTAGCAACCATGTACTGGTCACGTGACTGATCATGCACTGATCACGTAATTGATCCTGCACTGATCACGTGGCTCATCATGCACTGATCACGTGGCTGATCACACATGTATCACGTGACTGATCATGCACTGATCCCGTGGCTCTCATGCACTGATCACGTGGCTGTCATGCACTGATCACGTGGATATCATGCACTGATCATGTGGCTGATCACACACGTATCACATGACTGATCATGCACTGATCACGTGGCTATCATGCACTGATCACGTGGCTGATCAGGCAATGATCACGTACCTACCATGTACTGGTCACGTGACTGATCATGCACTGAGCACGTAATTGATCATGCACTGATCATGTGGCTGATCATGCACTGATCACGTGGCTGATCATACACTGATCACATAACTGATCATGCACTGATCACGTGACTGATCATGCACTGATCACGTGGCTATCATGCACTGATCACTTGGCTGGACATACACTGATCACGTGCCTGGTCATGCACTGATCACGTGGCTGATCATGCACTGATCACGTGACTGATCATGCACTGATCTTGTGTCTGATCATGCACTGATCACGTGGCTATCATGCACTGCTCACGTGGCTGATCATGCCATGATCACGCAGCTACCATGTACTGGTCACATGACTGATCATGCACTGATCACGTGACTGATCATGCAGTGATCACGAGGCTATCATGCACTGATCACGTGGCTATCATGCACTGATCACGTGGCTGATCAGGCAATGATCACGTAGCTACCATGTACTGGTCACGTGACTGATCATGCACTGAGCACGTGACTGATCATGCACTGATCATGTGGCTGATCATGCACTGATCACGTGGCTGATCATACACTGATCACATAACTGATCATGCACTGATCACGTGACTGATCATGCACTGATCACGTGGCTATCATGCACTGCTCACGTGGCTGATCATGCCATGATCACGCAGCTACCATGTACTGGTCACATGACTGAGCATGCACTGATCACGTGACTGATCATGCAGTGATCACGTGGCTATCATGAACTACTCACGTGGCTGTTCATGAAATGATCATGTAGCTACCATGTACAGGTCACGTGAATGATCATACACCCATCAGGTGACTGATCATGCACTGATCACGTGGCTATCATGCACTGATCACGAGACTGATCATGCACTGTTCACGTCTATATCATGCACTGATCACATGACTGCCCGTGCACTGATCACGTGGATGATCATACACTAATCTTGTGACAGATCATGCACTGATCACGTGGCTGATCATGCACTGATACCGTGACTGAGCATGGACTGATCACATGACTATCATGTAGTGATCACGTGACTTAATGGCGCTGATCATGTGACTGATCATACGCTGATCATGTTTGCTATCATACACTGATCATGTGCCTCTGGAGGCAATAAACAAAGAGCTGAGTAGGCACGAATCAAACAGTCAGCAGGCAATAATCATGGAACACAGGTGTGAGGAATCATGCTGCTCAGCTGGCAATAATCAAGCAGCTGAGCATTCAGGAATCGTGCAGCTCAGCTGGCAATTGTCAAGCAGATGAGCAGACAGTAATCACGCAGCTCAGCAGGCCCAGATCACGTGACTGAGCATGCACTGTTCACGTGGCTGATCATACACTGATCACGTGATGATCATGCACTGATCACTTGGATATCATGCACTGATCACGTGGCTGATCATACACTGTTCACGTGTCTGACCATGCACTGATCACGTGGCTGATCATACACTGCTCACGTAACTGATCATGCACTGATCACGTGGCTATCATGCACTGATCACGTGGCTGAACATGCACTGTTCACGTGGCTGATCACACACCTGTCACGTGACATATCATGCACTGATCACGTGGCACTCATGCACTGATCACGTGTATGATCATACTCTGCTCACATAACTCATGCACACATCACGTGGCTATCATGCACTGCTCACGTGGCTCGTCATGGAATGATCACGTAGCAACCATATACTGGTAACGTGACTGATCATGCAAAGATCACGTGAATGATCATGCACTGTTCACGTGACTGATCATGTACTGATCACGTGACTGATCATGCACTGACCACGTGGCTATCATGCTCTGCTCACGTGGCTGATCATGCAACGATCACGTAGCAACCATGTACTGGTCACGTGACTGATCATGCACTGATCACGTAATTGATCCTGCACTGATCACGTGGCTCATCATGCACTGATAACGTGGCTGATCACACATGTATCACGTGACTGATCATGCACTGATCCCGTGGCTCTCATGCACTGATCACGTGGCTGTCATGCACTGATCACGTGGATATCATGCACTGATCATGTGGCTGATCACACACGTATCACATGACTGATCATGCACTGATCACGTGGCTATCATGCACTGATCACGTGGCTGATCAGGCAATGATCACGTACCTACCATGTACTGGTCACGTTACTGATCATGCACTGAGCACGTAATTGATCATGCACTGATCATGTGGCTGATCATGCACTGATCACGTGGCTGATCATACACTGATCACATAACTGATCATGCACTGATCACGTGACTGATCATGCACTGATCACGTGGCTATCATGCACTGATCACTTGGCTGGACATACACTGATCACGTGCCTGGTCATGCACTGATCACGTGGCTGATCATGCACTGATCACGTGACTGATCATGCACTGATCTCGTGTCTGATCATGCACTGATCACGTGGCTATCATGCACTGCTCACATGGCTGATCATGCCATGATCACGCAGCTACCATGTACTGGTCACATGACTGATCATGCACTGATCACGTGACTGATCATGCAGTGATCACGTGGCTATCATGAACTACTCACGTGGCTGATCATGCAATGATCATGTAGCTACCATGTACAGGTCACGTGAATGATCATACACCCATCAGGTGACTGATCATGCACTGATCACGTGGCTATCATGCACTGATCACGAGACTGATCATGCACTGTTCACGTCTATATCATGCACTGATCACATGACTGCCCGTGCACTGATCACGTGGATGATCATACACTAATCTTGTGACAGATCATGCACTGATCACGTGGCTGATCATGCACTGATACCGTGACTGAGCATGGACTGATCACATGACTCTCATGTAGTGATCACGTGACTTAATGGCGCTGATCATGTGACTGATCATGCGCTGATCATGTTTGCTATCATACACTGATCATGTGCCTCTGGAGGCAATAAACAAAGAGCTGAGTAGGCACGAATCAAACAGTCAGCAGGCAATAACCATGGAACTCAGGTGTGAGGAATCATGCTGCTCAGCTGGCAATAATCAAGCAGCTGAACAGGCAGGAATTACCCAGCACAGCTGGCAATTGTCAAGCAGATGACAGGCAGGAATCGTGCAGCTCAGCTGGCAATTGTCAAGCAGATGAGCAGACAGTAATCACGCAGCTCAGCAGGCCCAGATCACGTGACTGAGCATGCACTGTTCACGTGGCTGATCATACACTGATCACGTGATGATCATGTACTGATCACTTGGATATCATGCACTGATCACGTGGCTGATCATACACTGTTCACGTGTCTGACCATGCACTGATCACGTGGCTGATCATACACTGCTCACGTAACTGATCATGCACTGTTCACGTGGCTATCATGCACTGATCACGTGGCTGAACATGCACTGATCACGTGGCTGATCAAGCAATGATCACGTAGCTACCATGTACTGGTCACATGACTGATCATGCACTGATCACGTGGCTGATCATACACTGATCACATAACTGATCATGCACTGATCACGTGGCTCTCATGCAATGATCACGTGGATATCATGCACTGATCACGTGGCTGATCACACACGTGTCACATGACTGATCATGCACTGATCACCTGGCTATCATGCACTGATCACGTGGCTATCATGCACTGATCACGTGGCTGATCAAGCAATGATCACGTAGCTACCATGTACTGGTCACATGACTGATCATGCACTGATCACGTGGCTGATCATGCACTGATCACGTAACTGATCATGCACTGATCACGTGACTGATCATGCACTGATCACGTGGCTATCATGCACTGATCACTTGGCTG